>NW_027397085.1:23399314-23542333 GCF_003265705.2 Callorhinus ursinus
TATATGGTGATTAACATAACAATAAAAAATTAAAAAAAAATTAAAAATAAATAAATAAATAAATAAAATCAAGAGAAAAAAAAAAAGAATCTATTCCTGGGAGAAGCTGAAACTGTAAATTAGATATTAAGTCCTTCTTCGTTTTCTTTTCTTTTCTTTTCTTTTTTTTTTTAACAATATGCCCTTCATTTTGCCTGGAATTCACTTCCTCCTGTGAAAGAGTTACAAGATTTATCACATGAACATATGTATACGCTTAAATGTGGCTTCTATCTTTTACCAACCCCTAGGATGGTAAATCTACCCCATTACTTGTTGCCATAATAAAATCAGATCTTTGTAAACAAACAAACAAAAAATGACCATGGGTGTAAATCCAAAAAGAAAGAAACTAGAGTTTCTGCAAAAGAACAAAGAAGCATGCTCTTTTTAATCCTAATTTTCCATTCTCACCATGTCAGTTTACATGTAGTTAATGTTGGAAGGAAAGTAGATTTTCCTTGATGCCTTCAGGCCAGGCCTGATTCCAACACCTGCCCTGGGCTTGTGTGCACCTGGAGGGGCAAATATACCCTATGCTTGAGTTGACCAATGAGTAACAGCTGTATAGTTCTTCAGAAACTCAACACCTTACCCAAAGAAAAGAACATGCTGGGATTATGGGACTGAAGGGCTGTGACCCTATCATAAGAGCACCAGCCTGTAAGCCCCATTTCTTGACTGCATTCTGAAGGCTAAGTCTTTGACACTCAGTTTATATACATACTTAGGTAGCAATGTCAAGGAAGGGGACTGTTCAGTGAGATTCTGAGGGCCAAGGTCACTGGAAGCTGTGACTCTATCTCTACCTCCTCCATCATAATATTCTTGTCCTATTAGGTTTTTTTTTTTTTCTTTTCATATGAAATACTACCTTTCCTTTTACTTAACTGCTGGAGGGCTGGGATTGTCACTTTTGATTTTCGCAAACCCATAAAGAGGAACATTTCCCAGTGTGCTGGAGGGGTAGGAACACAACAGATACTGAGGCCATGTGTCACACAAATATACTTTGCCTTGCTAAATCCTATTCTTCCTCAGGTCTTAGCTTCATCAACACTTCCCTTGTGTCATTCTGAGCTGGGTGCCCAGCTCTGTGCTTCTTTGTGCATCTTGTGTGCTGAAAGAGTAGACTCTGAATTTCTTAAGGCAAGAAAGTCTTCAGTTATTGACATTTCTTCAATGCTTTCTTGACACAGGTTTGGGCATAGACTAGGGCCTCAGCAAGTATTTATGGAATAGATGGAATGAATGAATTCTTACTTCCCTTGCTTGTTTCTATCTCGGAGGCCAAAGGAAAGTCTTAGGTTGGTCTAGGCCACCAAGAAAATTGTAATAGGAGTTGGAGCTCCTTCCTAGGAAGTACTCTGACCCAAGCAGAAGTGTTCGAGGAGGCAACATTTTCATCACCGTGGGCTTGCCCTTCCTCCTTACAGAGACTTTTTAGTATGGTGGTCAAGAACAGACTAATGGCACACATACCCCTATCTTTGATGAGCAGTAAGAACTTGGGAAAGTTGTCTTAAAAGCTGTAGATCTCCGTTTTCTCAGCTATAAAATGAGGGAAATAATAACACCTCTCTCATATGGCTGTTGTGAGTTGTAAGTGGGATTTTAAGTGGTTGGGCCTTGGTAAACACCCAGTGATTGTTAACTGTTATAATCAGTATTGCTATTCATTTATATTTTTTCTGATTTTGATTATGAAAATAAGAAGAGGCAAGAGAATGAAGCAGAGTGATACTCAGTATCTGAGCAGAATTTAAAAGGCCATGGGATTAAAGATTGTCGATAACTCATATTCTTTTGCTTATAAACTCCCACTCCCATCAACATATTAAGTATAATCAATATAAATGTAATCACCACTCAACTAGGATGGTCTATTTGCTACTCACTTTGCAGAAAAGTAACCTAAGCATAAATGTAAAGACACTGAAAGCAGTGTAGTTAGTGAATGTTATTCAGCCCTCCCCAGTCCTACTCAAATCCCAAGTTGGTTGTATTTTAAAAGCACTCTTGTTTCATTAATCTGATTTTAAAAAAGCAGGGAGAAGTTGGTTGTTAATTATTATATATACTTAGAGTAGCTTGTAAGAAATTGGCATTTGGCCTTATTAAATAAAATTTGTTTTCTTTGTGGTCACACAGTAGTAGGTGATATTAGATGTCTCTTGCTACAGCAGAGGTGTCGAGTGCCCCATGAGGGAACAGGTAACCAGGATCTGAGTGGACTTCCTCCTTGCCGTAAATGGACTAGTGTGTGCTGAGATATGCTGGACCAGTGGTGGCTTTTTTAGGAAACAAGAATGCTTTTATCTGATGAGCTGGGGAAGAGTGGGAATAGATGACTGTGGTCTAGGTTTGATTTCCCATCAATGAGGACTTCCAATGTCCAACAGGATCCTAAGCAGCCACTGCCTTCTCCTAGTCTGTCTTCCTTCAGATGCCAGAGAGCTGATAGTGATAGTATCACTGAACGGGGAGAATTTCTCCTATGAAATGTTGTATCCCAAGGCAGGAAATAGGCCTGTGAGGCAAGGAGAAATTCCTACCAGCAATAACTATGTATGTATGGTCAAAATCTCATCTTCACATCTTGTGTGGGGTAGAAGAGTGGGAACCTGGCTTAGATTCTGTCCTTCGTTTTAGTAGAAATAACATTGATTTTGAAATCACACAGACCTGTGTTTATACATTAATTCTTGAACATTTTAGCTATATGACCATGGATAAATTAAGTTGAACTTTTTAAGCTTCATTGTTAAAATTAGTAATATATATAAATCATCTCCTAAAGTGCCTGAAAGATGTTAAGTACTTAAGAAATGGTAATTTTTACTATTTTATTAGCAATATTAGTACATATAGTAAAATATAAATGTACATATATACATATAGATAGTTCATTTTGAACCAGTGGAGACATGCATATAATTATAAGAAGAAGAATAAATTACATTGAGTACCTAGTTTGTGATGGCTTATGTTAATCTCTTTATAAACACTATCTCATTTAGTTTTACTCTAATAAAACTTTAAGAGGTGGATTCTATTATTTTAAATGTAAGAAATTGAGGATTGAAGAGTAAATTGCTGAACAATATGAAGAGGTGGTATAATTGCCTGAGAAATCTGAGAATCATGTCATTTGTGTGGTGGTATGGAGGTTATTTATCCAGCATTTCGTATGTACTCAGGAGGGAATAGAGAGCCCATGAGACAGACTATGCTTACCAGAATGCCAGTCTAGTTGAAAGACACAAATACATGTCCCAACAGTGAGTGATCAAGCCTTGTAATTGGTGGTCATGATGTTACAAGAGATAAAAACTGTTAACAATAGGACTTCTCCTCCTCTTCCTTCTTCATCCATTCTCTCCTCTACTAAGTACTTATTTCAGATATTCATTCTGTGCTTAAGTCAGTGCTGGGTACCAGCATGGGATCTGGTTTTGGATGTCCTGAGTTTAAACCTTTGCTTTACCTCTTATTAGCTCGCTAACCTCAAGTGACTCACTGAACTTCTCTGAGGCTCAATTTCTCATCTATCAAATGGGGATAAGAATAATATTATTCATCTTTATTATTATGAATCATATTATGTATGTCAGGATTGTTGTGAGGAAAAGATATATCTCAAGAACTTAGTACAGTTTATGAAACAATGTACACTTTATTATTACTCTTGTACTTTTGAAAAAATACTTCCACTCTTCTGGGGATGCGAGGCTTCTCAAGGGTGTCACTCAGCATAACTGAGAATGTCTTTTGGATCCCTTACACTTCTATGCAAGACACTAGTGTTCTGACA
The DNA here is from genome assembly GCF_003265705.2 of Callorhinus ursinus. NCBI lineage: Eukaryota > Metazoa > Chordata > Mammalia > Carnivora > Otariidae > Callorhinus > Callorhinus ursinus. Next base: position 23,403,168 of record NW_027397085.1, read on the forward strand.
GTTTCAACACAGATTCTAAAAAGGCCTGATCTATTAGTTAGGATGGTGTATAGTGAGTGTGTGTGTGTGTGTGTGTGTGTGTGTGTGTGTATAAGTGAGTGAGAGAGAGAGAGAGAGATTTATTAGTTGATTATTCATTATGCTTAGCATCCTAGAAGGTCCAAGCAGTATATGCAATACAGGCAGGAATATTATCTGGGGGTCCATGTGTCTCCTCCATCACCCCACAGAGAGAATTTTTAGCAGAATTTGACCTCAACTGTCCTGACCTGTGGAAACAAGAAGTCTCCTCCTTTCTTGAGTTTTCCCTCCAGGGAATAACTTAGCTGTGTCTTGTTCCACTTCTCCCACCAAGATGTCAATATATTGATTTCAGCTTAGCAGAGAGGAGAAGGCTGTAAAATTGAACATGCTCAAATAAAGTGTGGGGGATTAGAAGGATGACAGTCCAATGCTATTGTATCCTTTGAAGCTCTCCAGACACAAGTCTAGTGGGTGGCCAAACTGTGCATAAGAGGTAGAACTGTTTAAGTCTGTTAGTTCTTTTCACAAACTGTCCTGAAATTGCCAGTGTCAATTTCAAACCATTATTTAAAGCCTTACCAATAACTATAATGCTTTGCATTATCCCTTGTTACTTGACTATCTGACTCTCTCCTCCACTGTAGGCCAGAGCTAATGGCATGTATGGGATTAGCATTTTATTCAGTTTAAGGAATGGATCATCTTTAAGAGCTGCCCTGACATGATATAAAGAATAAGGCAAAGCCCTGGAAAAGACCCTGTGGTGGTTTTAATTTAAAGTAGAGCAACAAATGGTTTGATTCTCTTCCCTTCAAAAGGTGAAGACTAATTCCCCTCCTCTTAAGTGTTGGTTATATTTAGGGACTTTCTTCTAACAAATAGGACGTGGAGAAAGTGAAGGTGTGTGATGTTTGACATTAGGATATATAAGGTATTGTGGCCTCCTGCTTGTCTTCTCTCTGGGGGAAGCCAGTCAGCATGTCACAAAGACATTCACCTGACTTACGGCATGAGGAACTGGGGCCTGTTAACAGTCATGTGAGTGAGCCACCCTGGAAGTGAAGCCACCAGCGCCATTCTGGCTTTTAGAGGACTGTAACCCTGATGGACATCTTGGGAGTACTGTTTCATGAAAAACTCTGAGCCTGAATCAGTCACTGAAACTGTTCCTGAATTCCTGATCCACAGATACTGTGAGATAAAAACATATATATTTATGCGGGCGCCTGGGTGGCTCAATCGTTAAGCGTCTGCCTTCAGCTCAGGTAATGATCTTAGGGTCCTGGGATCGAGCCCCGCATCGGGCTCCCTGCTCCGCGGGAAGCCTGCTTCTCCCTCTCCCACTCCCTCTGCTTGTGTTCCTGCTCTAGCTATCTGTCTCTGTCAAATAAAATCTTTAAAAAAAAAAAACAAAAAACAACAAAAAAATATATTTATTGTATTAATCCACTAAGTTTGGGGAATTTTATCACACAGCAATAGCTAACTAATACTGGCTCATTTTAGCAAAACTTTCAAAACACTCCATTTCAAATAGTTTTTTAAAAAGCATGAAATAGACTCATACAAAGAAGTTGGTGGAAGCTGCCAAAGTAGGCACTGTATGTTTTCTTGCTAACACCTCTAGCTTCTAATTTATTTTTCCTGGCCTGCCTCTGAGATCACATTCTGGGTATAGAATTACTCTGTGGCAAGCCTGGAGGAGGAGATAGTTGGTAGGCCTAGCTGGTTTGAGGAACAACAGGTGAGGCTTTCCTTATCTTTAGCTGATGGGCCTAGTGTTCTTGCTCTAACAAGAATCCTTTAGTCTAAACAACATCTACCTTTTTTAACTTATGTGTTTGGTACATAAAATTATTATGTTTGCTTTCAATAAATTCATAAAAATCAAACTTCATGGGCTTAATGGAAAGGATTAAGTCCAATACTGAGATTGGGACCTAATCCTTAACACCTGAGAAAGATTTGGGGCAAGAGGCTGTTTTTGAATAGAGAGCTCTCTATGAACTATAGAAGGGACACAGTGAGTGGGGACTAGGTGGGTGGAAAGAATTATTTCTTAGACATATACATTAGTGCAGTTTCCGTGTTCTCTGAAATATCCCTTACATTATTCTTACTCACTGGGTGATTTTGTAGACAGAACCTTGGCCTTGAAGTGAAGAGGTTTGGCTTATAGTCCTGCCTCCAGCCAGAGATAAATTTAAATTATGAAATAAATTTTTCTCCAGAGATTTTTTTTCCTTCACTTCTTTAATGCAGTGGGAGAATACTCTTGTAACTGAAAGACACATTTTCAAGGAAACTGTACAAAAAGCGGGTTCTCAGAATGATAATAATTTGAATGCATTTTTTTTGATCTTGAGGAGGATGCTTTTGTTTCCAAGAGTTATGTTACAATCAAATTAATTCATCTTTGTGGTGAGACCAATGGATGAAAAAGTCTGTAAAGTGCAAGTTGTTGTTATAAGTTTACAAGATAAAGTACTTGTTGTTTTGGGAATCAGTCCCAGAGCTCACTGTTTTCACATAATCTTATATTGTGGGTAATTATACACAGATATTAACTTGATAGAGATAATTACAAGAATCTGTCATTGCTGGGGTTTCCATTTATTTGACTGTGAACTTTTAGGGACTTTGGATTAGATGATTAACTTATACTCGGTATTAATTTGTTGGTAAGTGCCTGAAATAGTTACTGAAATTAATACAGAACATGTTTTTACCTTTTCACAATGAATTTGTTTGATTAACAGTACTATATTTATTCAGTTGGGGATCTTAAAGACCAGATGCAAATTTCAAATAATCACTTGAACAATCGAATTCAAATATTTAACAGATCAGTGCAGAAAGGATTAAGTGGGAAATATACTTTAAAGGACAAGTGAGTGTGTTAGAGACAGAAGTAGAACGAAGAACAGATATATTTTAACTATTTCAGCCCTTATGATGTGGTAGACACAGAAGTCACATGAGGGTGATGTTTTTAGTTTTTGGAAATTTTCTATTCCTTATAATTTTTATATAACCGTTTCTTGTATGTTAGAGAATGGCTTCAACTCTAGCTGTGTGTAAGCATCACTGAGCTCTTATTAAAAATACAGACTCCTGGGTCCCTCAGGATTCTGAATCATAGATCTGGTTTGATACCTACACGTCTTTATTTTTAACAAGCTCCCAGGTGATTCTGATGCATCACATGCTTTAGGAGGAACTAAATTCGGACATTCCTATGTAAGTCTGCTCCTAGCTAGAAACATGATATTATACTAGTTGGCTCCTGAAATCATAAACAGGAAAATAGAAGAAAAGACATGTGATTTTTTTCCCCTTTTTCCCCACTCTTCAGGCCCTGGTCTAAACCTTACATGTCTTCTCTTCTATTTGCCAGAGACATCTCTTATCTTCATGTTCTGTCTTTGCCCAGTTTCTTACCTGAGGAAAGAGATATTTGCCCATTTCTAGCCCATTCTTCTGGGACTGATACATTGCTCTCCAGGCTAGCCCTGTTGAGTCCTGGGCATTTACCTTGCTCCCTAGACTTTGCTCCTATATTGTATTTCAGTCTCTAATACTTCCTTAAGTCTCTATTCTTTAAAACTTAGTCCTAAAGTTTTTTCCGGTAGTGTAGTCCCTCTAGGGTTGGAGTTTTGTCTTGGTTTTCTTCTAGTGTCCTACACAAAATATAAATCTTTTTTCAAAACCTTGTTCCAGAGGCCAGGACTGTCATAGGGTGGTAGATTTCCTTCATGCAGCCTGGCATGCTCTCTATTCCTTCTCTAACACCCCCACCCATCCAGATACTCTGTGTTGGACCTTCCTGATGGCCCTGAACCAGGGACTGTCCCACCTGAGAGGAAAGGTGTGGTTCCAAGTTGATATTCTGTGTTCTGGTTATTTGGTCTGATCAGGCAGTGTCATGAGACATGACCCAGCAACTGGAACATCTATGAATCTCTTGAGACTGTATAAGAAGTTTAATAGAGAAATTGAAAACATATACCTTCTTTCTTTCCTTTTTTTTTAATTTTTATTTTTTAAGTAATCTCCACACCCAATGTGGGAATTGAATTTACAACCCCGAGATCAAGAGTCACATGCTCCATGGACTGAGCCAGCCAGGCACCCCCACATGTGCCTAATATTCTGGTTTCCTTTTCCTCTCTTTCTCACTGTCCTGGTCGTGAGACTTGAATTTGTAGCTATTTACTTTTGTCCTAATCTGTAAACTAAGTCTTTTCTACCCTTGATATCAAACAAAGTAATAAGAAGACTTTATTCTGCAAAGGAAAGGATTGAAAGGAGTCATGACTGTTGTCTTTAATTATTTGAGAGGGATTGTCATGAAAATCAGGGTTTAAACTTGATCCAGGTAGCCCCAAAGGTGGCTGATGATGGCTCAGAATGAGGAGGATAGTCTCCCCGTCTAAGGTGCAGTGAGCACTCTCTGAAGAGCTAGCTTCCTTTTACTGGAGGGCTCAATAAGAAGCTGAATGACTAGAGTAGACATCCCATGGAGGGGACCCAGGATAGAGTGGATCTCATGCTGCTTTGAGAGTCAGGAGTTAGGATTCATTGATAGGTCAATAGCCATAGGTTCAGAAAGTTACTGCTCTCTAGAGTGGTAAGTGGGTCCCTACCAAAAAGATTATACTGGCTGGTTCAGGAAAAGGTAATTGGTCAGCTTGGTTTGAAATAACACGGTGAGTGTTCTGACTATATGTCACTTGGTGAATTTAGTCTTCTATCTCTCCTGAGATAAAAGCACGAAGGCTACCTATTCTGCAATGCTGGTAAAAAGTCAATTCTGAAAAAGTGTCATATGTTATGGTAGACCCAGGAGGTCAGGGCTGGTACTTGATGGTTTAGGAAATATGGTTTGAAATGACTTCCCAGAAGATCTTGGAAATTTAATTATTAAATAAGTTTTACTGAATCTCTATTATATGCTAAACACTGGATAGAGTCGTTTTGATTTCAGAGTTATCTATGGTTCCTGATGGTTCATTATACAACATGTTTTATTTAGAATATAGTTTTATCAGCCAGATAATAAGGTATGATGATCCTGTGCAGGGCTTGCTCCTCTGGGAGCTATGTAGGTTCAGATACTGAATCTGGAATAAGATGGAGCTTCTAGGTTCTAATACAGACTGGCCTTCCCCAGGCTGACCTATATTTCTAAGAAAGAATCATTGTCTAAGAGGAAGGTTGAAAAACAAGTTTCAAGACCTAATCTTGACTTTGCACGTACAAGACCAACTCTCTAGACACAGAGCTTATGTTTCAATCATGGCTGGCGATAGAATGCTAAGCTTGCTCCTTAGATGGAACTCACGTGTGTGACCATAAGTCTAGGGTCCACTACAGCTGAACACACTTTTGCAGTAATATTCTGTCAGCATCCCATCAGGATGGGGTGGATCCTGTCTGTCCCCTTTATTATGTATCTGGGGACTGGCACTTGTGATCATCCTCCTCCATCATCAATACTGCATCTGTTTTTAGATAACGTGAAGGCTCCAGAGCTGTTGAAGTGGAGTACCGCTCTGAACCTCCATATTTGACTCAGTCACCTTATCTTAAAAAAAACAAAACAAACAAAATCAAATCAAAACAAAACAAAACCTGAAACATAAAACCTTAAAAAGGATTCTCTAAAAATATCGACAAAGTCCATTTTAATAAACATTAACAGTTCTGTTAACTACAGATCAGATTCCTTCACCTTTACTTTTGGTTCATGAGGGACTGTCATGGCAAGGACACTGCAAGCTGCTAAGAAGACTCAGGGATAAGTTCTGGCCTCAGAAGCTGAGTCCTTGAAAGAAGTCTTGAAGCTAAAGAGAATAACTTCAGAACATTCTCCCAAGTTAATTAGAGCCATCGAAGGTCCTAGAACTTGGATTTTCTATGTTGACATTGATACTCAGAAAAGTTAAAAAGGATATCCCTATTTCCATTTGTTTTATCCACTGTTCTTCTTGGGTTTGTGGGGTTGGTGGCAAAGTGTGCATGGAGAAGATACACACTCTTGGCTTACATAAATAAAAGTCAGCAGTTACTCTTCCTTTTTATCAAAGCAGGAATATGGGGAATATAGGCATTCGGAAGTGTGTTACTACTTGAGAAAATATAAGGAGACGCTCTCAGTTCATAGGGCTCATTTTTCTTAGGGAGAATTATGTAAGTAACTGGAACTTAAACATATTTCTATCACTATTATATGAACATGCATACTTCCGTAGGATTTTTCATGATTGAAAAAAGAAATCTGAGGCCTGTGCATTTGCAGCATTCAATAACATAAATGCTCATTTCTGAACTGTGATTGTATATTGTCTCACAGCTCATGCTGACACATGCTCAATTCCTGTCATAGGCAGGATGCTGTGCTTTGGGCTGATTACATTTTGACAAAACGCTCTATGGAGATTCTAGGCATGGCTGATGTATAACAATGAGGCATATACTGCATGTGTATTTGTGTGTTAGCCAAGTGTAGACTTCCATCAGATATTTGAGTGAAATGAAACATTTTTCCAGAATTTTAAAGCCATATTTGCCAGTGAGACTCAGATTTGCTAATCTAAAGATAAAATTTTCCAAACAAACAGGTGTGCCCTTTCCTCTTTTGAATAAAGATGGACATTTCCAGTGAGCACCAATTTTGTTGAAAGTGATTATATAATACAGAAAAAAAACCACAGAAAGTGGAGCAGAGGAGAGTGTGATTGGCAGTGAGATAAAGACCAAAATCCACACAGAGATTGGAGGTATTTCTTTGGAAAGCAAAATCAAAGAGACAAAACCTACAACAAAGAGATGGCAACATGTTGATGGTAGGTAGGTCAGTAGGTTGATAGGTAGGTAGATAGATAAATAGGCACAAGGAATTTGCAGTTCTGTACTTTTTTCTATGCCATTAAGGCCATTAGGTGTGATTAGCATATTTCAGAAGAGATGGAAACCAAGAAAGAGCTATGATCTACCATAGGCAGAGGAGTCGCTAAAATGTTTGAAATTATTTGCTTCATGCCTCCACTACAGTTGTTAGGAAAAAGTTTGAAGTCCCTCAAGTGGCTGTCAGTCCTGAGATGATCCAGCCCCTACCTACCTCTTTAGCCTCATTTATACCTGCCTGCCTGCTTGCTTGCTTGCTTATTGATTGATTGATTGATTGATTTTCTGCTTCTGTTAACCTGACCTTCCTTCTGTTCCTGGACATGCCAGGAATCAGCATCTGCAGACAACCTGGCATTTCTGACCTGGTTGCCCTTTTCTCTCCTCCCGCGCCAACCCTTTCACATGGCAAAGAGCTATTTTGTCTTTTAGGTCCCAGATCAAGTGTGACTTTCTCCAGGAGGGCTTGCCTGATGTCCCCATCTCCATGGTGAATCTAGGCCCCCCACTACATATTCCTACAACATACTCCACTCCTCCTTCATGACACTCATCACTATTGAAATTGCCTGTTTGAAGTCTATCATACTGTGAGCTCCATGTCATTGTTACTTCCAAGAACCTTATTTGACTCCTTCCCTTTGGTTTGTAACCAAATATTCTTACAGTTTTAAGACGTAAAACTGGCTATAGAGGTTCCAGGGAAGTGAACACATGACTGTAAAATGTGAGGAATGATTAATAGTTTTGGGTTGTTATTGAAATAAGTGATGTAAAATGTCTACTGAATTTTCTGGTACAGAGGACTGGTAAATTTATAGCTTGTAAGTAGCTTCCAGTTAGTTTTGTAGTTAAGCAGCATAGAAATAATAAATACTAACATATCTATACTTGGATGTGTCAAAAGTCCTTAAATTCATCAGATTAAAGATCAAACTTAAAATCTTTTCTCCCAAGCCTATACTAACAACCCCAACCCCAGTGGACGGAAGCGCCATGCCTAGCCTGGATAACCATCCTCAACACTTTGATCTTCATCCTCAATAACCAGTCCTCAGCAAATCCTAATGATCTGATATTTCTTTAATCCATCTATTTCTCTCCATCTTCACTTTTCCATCTTAGCCCCCCACCATTATTTCACTGATGGAGAACTGAGGATCTTCAAGAGTGGTCTTCTTGTTCTACTCTTGCCTTCCCTCCAATCCACTCTCCTCATTGCAGCTAGTGATCTTTTAAAAAGGTACATATAACCATGCCACCCCCCCACACACACCCCCCACACAGCTTCTAGTATTCACTTTCCAACAGAATAACAATACCAATAAGTAACATTGTTATAAGACTCATATGTGCCAGACACTGTATTATGTGCTTCATGTATATCAACTCATTTAATCTTCCTTAAGTTGTATTTTTAAATGGATTTAGTCCATTGTGGAGGAAACAGTACATAAAGGTTGAACAATTTAGAGCAGGCCATACACATTAGCACTCTTTAATCTTTTTCTAATGTGGAGAGGCGGTGAGGAATAGTGATGAAGAGTGTTGACTCTGGACACAGACTGCCTGGCTTTAAATCTTGGCTCAACCACTTCCTAGCTGACCCTAACCTCTATGGACTCTGTTCCATCATCAGCTAAATGGGGCTGTTAACACACCTCCTTTATAGAGTTGTTGTATTAAAAGGGTAAATACAAGTAAAGTGTTGAGAATGATAGCTGGCATAGAAGTAGAATTCAATAAAAGTTACTGCTATTACCTTAGGAGATAGGCTCTGTCTACCCTTCCAAATTCATCCTTTGTCACTTTTCTCCCCTCCATATTTATTTATTTTTAAATTCCAGTCTTCTTGCTCTCAGAAATCATACCTCTTGCCATAGTAAACTATGCTTTCCAACAACCCTAATCTTCCTTGTTTAACCCTTAAATATTTTTACTTCTCAAATGGCACTTACACTTGGATGTAAACCCTTATTAACCCACACTGCAGTTTAGATCTCACTGTTATGTATTCTAAATATAACCTGTAACATTCCTGGGAAGTGCTTATCACAATTGCTACGTTATATATATATTTGTGTGATTTATTAATTGTCAAACTTTATTATTATACCATTAAATTCATGAAAAAAGTATTTTTATATTCACCATTATACATTGAGCTTGATACATATTTGTGTTCATGAGTGAATACATATATGTCTCCATTATCCAGAACTTGCTTCTGGTTTAAGGGGGTACACTTCTGTTTAATAAACACAAACTTCACTCAAAATTTTGTCATGTGGCAGTGGAGCATGTTAAATCCATAGAGGCAGATAGAGGCTTTTCTCATGAACCTCTAGGTAACTGGAACCAGAGATGCTGTTGCTTTTGTATTCATAGCTGAAGATAAAAATTAAGGACTAGTTTTTTTTTGGAAGTGGACACTATATTTTTATTACAAATCCTATTAACAAAATTTATTCAACATGACCTGGCTCACTCCCCTTTATTTTCAATCGCAGAGTTTCCTTCTATATTCTCTTTTTTATTTTTATTTTTATTTTTATTTTATTATGTTATGTTAATCACCATACATTACATCATTAGTTTTTTCTTTCTTTAAATTTTTTATTATTATGTTAATCACCATACATTACATCATTACTTTTTGATGTAGTGTTCCATGAGTCATCGTTGCTGCATAACACCCAGTGCTCAAAGCAGAACGTGCACTCTTTAATACCCAGCACCAGGCTAACCCATTCCCCCACCCGCCTCCCCTCTAGAACCCTCAGTTTGTTTTTCAGAGTCCATCGTCTCTCATGGCTCGTCTCCCCCTCCGATTTATTCCCCTTCATTCTTCCCCTCCTGCTATCTTCTTCTTCTTTTTTTTTCTAAACATATATTGCATTATTTGTTTCAGAGTTACAGATCTGTGATTCAACAGTCTTGCACAATTCACAGCGCTCACCATAGCACATACCCTCCCCACTGTCTATCACCCAGCCACCCCATCCCTCCCACCCCTCCACCACTCCAGCAACCCTCAGTTTGTTTCTTGAGATTAAGAATTCCTCATATCAGTGAGGTCATATGATACATGTCCTTCTCTGATTGACTTATTTCACTCAGGATAACACCCTCCAGTTCCATCCACGTCGTTGCAAATGGCAAGGTCTCATTCCTTTTGATGGCTGCATAATATTCCACTGTGTATATATACCACTTCTTCTTTATCCATTCAACTGTCGATGGACATCTTGGCTCTGTCCACAGTTTGGCTATTGTAAACATTGCTGCTATAAACATTGGGGCGCACGTACCCCTTCGGATCCCTACATTTGTATCTTTGTGGTAAATACCCAGTAGTGCAATGGCTGGATCATATGGTAGCTCTATTTTCAACTGTTTGAGGAACCTCCATGCTGTTTTCCAGAGTGGTTGCACCAGCTCGCATTCCCACCAAGAGTGTAGGAGGGTTCCCCTTTCTCCGCATCCCCGCCAACATCTGTCATTTCCTGACTTGTTAATTCTAGCCATTCTGACTGGTGTGAGGTGGTATCTCATTGAGGTTTTGATTTGGATTTCCCTGATGCCAAGCGTTGTTGAGCACTTTTTCATGCGTCTGTTAGCCATTTGGATGTCTTCTTTGGAAAAATGTCTGTTCATGTCTTCTGCCCATTTCTTGATTGGATTATTTGTTCTTTGGGTGTTGAGTTTGATAAGTTCTTTATAGATTTTGGATACTAGTCCTTTATCTGATATGTCATTTGCAAATATTTTCTCCCATTCTGTCGATTGTCTTTTGGTTTTGTGGACTGTTTCTTTTGCTGTGCAAAAGCTTTTTATCTTGATGAAATCCCAATAGTTCATTTTTGCCCTGGCTTCCCTTGCCTTTGGCGATGTTTCTAGGAAGAAGTTGCTGAGGCTGAGGTCAAAGAGGTTGCTACCTGTGTTCTCCTTTAGGATTTTGATGGACTCCTGTCTCACATTGAGGTCTTTCAACCATTTGGAGTCTATTTTTGTGTGTGGTGTAAGGAAATGGTCCAGTTTCATTCTTCTGCATATGGCTGTCCAATTTTCACAACACCATTTGTTGAAGACACTGTTTTTTTGCCATTGGACATTCTTTCCTGCTTTGTCAAAGATTAATTGACCATAGAGATGAGGGTCCATTTCTGGGCTCTCTATTCTGTTCCATTGATTGATGTGTCTGTTTTGGGGCCAGTACCATACTGACTTGATGATGACAGCTTTGTAATAGAGCTGGAAGTCCGGAATTGTGATGCCGCCAGCTTTGCTTTTCTTTTTCAATATTCCTCTGGGTGTCCGGGGTCTCTTCTGGTTCCATACAAATTTTAGGATTATTTGTTCCATTTCTTTGAAAAAAGTGGATGGTATTTTGAGGGGGATTGCATTGAATGTGTAGATTGCTCTAGGTAGCATTGACATCTTCACAAAGTTTGTTCTTCCAATCCATGAGCATGGAAAATTTTTCCATTTCTTTGTGTCTTCCTCAATTTCTTTCCTGAGTATTTTATAGTTTTCTGAGTACAGATCCTTTGCCTCTTTGGTTAAATTTATTCCTAGGTATCTTATGGTTTTGGTTGCAATTGTAAATGGGATAGACTCCTTAATTTGTCTCGCTTCTGTCTCGTTGTTAGTGTATAGGAATGCCACTGATTTCTGTGCATTGATTTTATATCCTGCCACTCTACTGAATTCCTGTATGAGTTCTAGAGGTTTGGGGTGGAGACTTTTGGGTTTTCCACATAAAGTATCATATCATCTGCAAAGAGTGAGCGTTTGACTTCCTCTTTGCCAATTTGGATGCTTTTGATTTCTTTTTGTTGTCTGATTGCTGTGGCTAGGACTTCTAATACTATGTTGAATAGCAGTGGTGATAGTGGACATCCCTGCCGCGTTCTGACCTTAGGGGGAAAGCTCTCAGCTTTTCCCCAATGAGAATGATATTCGCTGTAGGTTTTTCATAGATGGCTTTTATGGTATTGAGGTATGTACCCTCTATCCCTATACTCTGAAGAGTTTTGATCAAGAAAGGATGCTGTACTTTGTCAAATGCGTTTTCTGCATCTATTGAGAGGATCACATGATTCTTGTTCTTTCTTTTGTTAATATATTGTATCACGTTGATTGATTTGCAGATGTTGAACCAACCTTGCTGCCCAGGGATAAATCCCAGTTGGTCGTGGTGAATAATCCTTTTAATGTATTGTTGGATCCTATTGGCTAGTATTTTCGTGAGAATTTTTGCATCCATGTTCATGAAGGATATTGGTCTGTAATTCTCCTTTTTGATGGGGTCTTTGTCTGGTTTGGGCATCAAGGTAATGGTGGCCTCATAAAATGTGTTTGGAAGTTTTCCTTCCATTTCTATTCTTTGGAATAGTTTCAGGAGAATAGGTATTAATTCTTCTTGAAATGTTTGGTAGAATTCCCCTGGGAAGCCATCTGGCCCTGGGCTTTTGTTTGTTTGGAGATTTTGGATGACTGCTTTAATTTCCTTGTGGTTATAGGTCTGTTTAGGTTTTCTATTTCCTACTGGTTCAATATTGTAGTTGATACACCTGTAGGAATGCACCCATTTCTTCCAGGTTACCTAATTTGCTGGCATAGAGTTGCTCATAATATGTTCTTATAATTGTTTGTATTTCTTTGGGGGTGGTTGTGATCTCTCCTCTTTCATTCATGATTTTTTGATTCAGGTCATTTTTCTTTTTGATCAGTCTGGCCAGGGGTTTATCAATCTTGTTAATTCTTTCAAAGAACCAGCTCCTAGTTTTGTTGATCTGTTCTACTGTTCTTTGGTTTCTAGTTCATTGATTTCTGCTCTGATCTTTATGATTTCTCTTCTCCTGCTGGGTTTAGGCTTTATTTGCTGTTCTTTCTCTAGCTCCTTTAGGTGTAGGGTTAGGTTGTGTATTTGAGACCTTTCTTGTTTCTTGAGAAAGGCTTGTATTGCTATATACTTTCCTCTCAGGACTGCCTTTGCTGCATCCCAAAGATTTTGAATAGTTGTGTTTTCATTTTCATTGGTTTCCAGGAATTTTTTTAATTCTTCTTTAATTTCCTGGTTGACACATTCATTCTTTAGTAGGATGCTCCTTAGCCTCCATGTATTTGAGTTCTTTCCAACTTTCCTCTTGGGATTGAGTTCTAGTTTCAAAGCACTGTGGTCTGAAAACATTCAGGGCATAATCCCAATCTTTTGGTACCGGTTGAGACCTGATTTGTGACCTAGGATGTGATCTATTCTGGAGAATGTTCCATGGGCACTAGAGAAGAATGTGTATTCCGTTGCTTTGGGATGGAATGTTCTGAATATTTCTGTGAAGTCCATTTGGTGCAATGTGTCATTTAAAGTCTTTAGTTCCTTGTTGATCTTTTGCTTAGATGTTCTGTTCCTTTCAGTCAGGGGGGTGTTAACGTCCCCCACTATTATTGTATTGTTGTCAATGTTTCTTTACTTTTGTCATTAACTGCCTTATATAATTGGCTGCTCCCACGTTAGGTGCATAGATATTTACAATTGTTAGATCTTCTTGTTGGATAGTCCCTTTAAGTAGGATATAGTGTCCTTCCTCATCTCTTATTACAGTCTTTGTTTTAAAATCTGATTTGTCTGATATAAGGATTGCCACCCCAGCTTTCTTTTGGTGCCCATTAGCATGATAAATTGTTTTCCACCCCCTCATTTTCAATCTGGGGGTGACTTTGGGTCTAAAATATATCTATGGGTATATCGATGGGTCTTGTTTTTTAATCCAATCTGATAGCCTGTGTCTCTTGATTGGGGCATTAGCACATTTACATTCAGGGTAACTATTGAAAGATATTAATTTAGTGCCATTGTATTGCCTGTCAAGTGACTGTTACTGTATATTATCTGTGTTCCTGTCTGGTCTATGTTGCCTTTAGGCTCTCTCTTTGCTTAGAGGATCCCTTTCAATATTTTTTGTAGGGCTGGTTTCGTGTTTGCCAATTCCTTTAGTTTTGGTTTATCCTGGAATCTTTTTATCTCTCCTTCTATTGTAAATGACAGCCTGGCTGGATATAGTATTCTTGGCTGCAGATTTTTCTCGTTTAGTGCTCTGAAGATATCATGTCAGTCCTTTCTGGCCTGCCAGGTCTCTGTGGATATGTCTACTGTCAATCTAATGTTTCTACCATTATAGGTTACATATCTCTTTCCTGAGCTGCTTTCAAGATTTTCTCTTTGTCTCTGAGACTCGTAAGTTTTACTATTAGATGTCGGGGTGTTGACCTATTTTTATTGATTTTGAAAGGGGTTCTCTGTGCCTCCTGGATTTTGATGCCTGTTTCCTTCCCCACGTTAGTGAAGTTCTCTGGTATAATATCCTCCAATATACCTTCTGCCCCACTCTCACTTTCTTCTTCTTCTGGGTTCCCAATTATTCTAATGTTGTTTTGTCTTATGGTTTCGCTTATCTCTCAAATTCTGCCCTCGTGATCCAGTAGTTGTTTATCTCTCTTTTTCTCCGCTTCTTTATTTTCCATCATTTGGTGTCCTATATCGCTGATTCTCTCTTCTGCCTCATTTAACCTAGCAGTTAGTGCCCCCATTTTTGATTGCACCTCATTAATAGCCTTTTTGATTTCAATTTGGTTAGATTTTACTTCTTTTATTTCTCCAGGAAGGGTTTCTCTAATAACTTCCATGCTTTTTTCAAGCCCAGCTATTATCTCTAAAGTCACGATTCTGAACTCTAAGTCCGACATCGTACTAATGTCCGTATTGAGTAGGTCCCTGGCAGACGGTACTATCTCTTGTCCTTTTTGCTGAGGTGATTTTTTTCATCTTGTCATTTTGTCCAGGGGAGAATAGTTGAATGAGAGAACAAAATGCTAACAGGTTAACAACGTCCCTAGAAAGTATACTCTAAACAAATCAGAAAAGACCTGAAACCAGGGGAAAAGAAAGGGAAAGAAAGAAAAAAAGAGAAAAAAAACGAAAAAGAAAACAAAAACAGAACAAAACAAAAAAAAACAGAATATGATCAAATATGATCAGGCTAGTGCATAGATCAGTGCCATACACTAGAATTTGGGTGTATTTTGGTCTGTTAGGAGAAAGTGCTTCCTAAAATTTTAAAGAAAGAAAAGACGTATATATGTAGAAAATAAGGGTTAATACAATGAAGGGATGGAATATGATTGTAAAGATGAAAATTATAAAATATTTTATAAAAGGAATTGATAAGTTGTTTGAAAACAGACAGAAGAAGTTTTAAAAAAAAGAAAAAAAAAGGTAGAGAGTGTGATCAGGCAGGAGACTAGAACAAGGCCATACACTAGTGACTTAGGGTATATTTTGATCTGTTATAAGAAACTGTGTCTCAAAATTTTAAAGAGAGAACGACTTATATATATATGCCAAAAATAAGGGTAACTACTATGAAGGGATAGAATATGACTAAAAATGAAAAATAAAAATGTTTTTAAAAAAAAGGGTTTGATAAGATGTTGGTTGAAATAGGGAAAAAGAAAAATAAAAAAAAAACAGTTAAAAAATTAACTTTGAAAGACTAATGAATCATGGTAAAAAAGCCATGAATTCTATATGCATTATTCCCCTAGCACTGGAGTTCTCCCGTTCTCATTGCTCGGTAAACTTGGTCTTGGCGGGCTGTTCGTGTTGATCTTCTGGGGGAGGGGCCTGTTGCCATGGTTTCCAAATGTGTTTACCAGAGGCGGAATTGCCCTGCCCTTGTTGGTCGGGCTAAACAATCTGCTTGGGTTTGCTCTCGGGAGCTTTTGTTCCCTACAAACTCTCGGTACAGCTTTGGAGGACGAGAGTGTAAATGATGGCCTCCCAATCTCTGCCCAGAGGAGGCAAGGACTCGGGCCCCGCTCCCCAGTGTACCTCCAGAGAAAAGCAGTCAGTCACTCCTGTGTACCCAGTCTCCAGCCGCACTCCATGCTCACCCGGCCTGTGACGGTGTTTCTCTGGCACCTGACCCTGTGTGGTGTCTCCAAACCCAGCAGATCCCTGTGTTGCGCTCCCGTGCCGCTCCTCCCGGGGAGGAAGGGGAGTCTCCCCGGCTCTGCCGCTTTTTGGGTCCCTGCTGGGGGAGCAGTGGCCTGACTGTGCCGCAGATCACAGTTTATGGCAACCCCGAGCTGAGAGCCCACGCCTCGGCTCCATTTCTGCAGCCGGTTTCCCCGCTCCGATACCTGGGAGTTCTGTTTCTTTTCTTTTTTTTCTTTTTTTAGGAGTTCTGTTTCATTCAGGCACCCCTGGTCTTTCTGTGACCCCAAGGGTCCTGAGACCACACTGTCCTGTGAGGGTTCCACCTCCCGCTTAGCCACTGGAGCGATGTCCCTCAGCGGAGCTGACTTCTAACAGCTCCGATTTTGTGCTCTGCGGCTCTATCACTTGCCAGAAGCAGCCAACAGAAGCCCCCTCAACCCCCCTCTAACCTCCTGAGTATTGCTTTGGATTCACTTCTCTGCACATCCTACCTTCCAGTAAGTGGTCGCTTTTCTGTTCAGAGAGTTGTTGCTATTCTTTTCTTTGATCTCCTGTTGAGTTCGTAGGTGTTCAGAATGGTTTGATCCCTATCTAGGTGAATTCCTGAGACCAGACGAAATCCAGGTCACCTACTCCTTTGCCATTTTGCTCCGCCCCCTCCTTACATCATTAGTTTTTGATGTAGAGTTCCATGATTCATTGTTTGCGTATAACACCCAGTACTCCATTCAATACATGCCCTCTTTAATACCCATCACCAGGCTAACCCATCCCCCCATGCCCATCCCCTTTAGAAGCCTCAGTTTGTTTCTCAGAGTCCATAATCTCTCATGGTTCATCTCCCCCTCCGATTTCCCCCACTTTATTTTTCCCTTCCTACTATCTTTTTTTTTTTAACATTAAATGTATTATTTGTTTCAGAGGTACAGGTCTGTTATTCATCAGTCTTACACAATTCACAGATCTCACCATAGCACATAACCTCCCCAGTGTCTATCACCCAGCCACTCCATCCCTCCCACCCCCCACCACTCCAGCAACCCTCAGTTTGTTTCCTGAGATTAAGAATTCCTCATATCAGTGAAATCATATGATGCATGTCTTTCTCTGATGGACTTATTTCGCTCAGCATAATACCCTCCAGTTCCATGCACATCGTTGCAAATGGCAAGATTTCATTCCTTTTGATGGCTGCATAATATTCCATTGTATATAAATACCACATCTTCTTTATCCATTCATCTGTCGATGGACCTCTTGGCTCTTTCCATAGTTTAGCTATTGTGGACATTGCTGCTATAAACATCAGGGTGCACGTACCTCTTCGGGTCACTACATTTGTATCTTTGGGGTAAAGATACCCCTTAAGGACTAGTTTTAAAGTGAACTTAAATTAGGAACTGAATATTGATTTTAGGATTATTTTTAGTCTCTCATCAAGATCTACAAAAGATTGCTTAATCTTGCATATTTTCTTCCCATAAATCATTCTTGAGAAGTTCTTCAAGTCATGAAGTACAACAGTACTAGTGAAAGTTATCAATTAAGTAGTACATCTAATAAGGGGTAAAGGTTCTAGTGAAAGGATTGGAGAAGAAATGTTGTCATAAACAGAACAAAGGGGTTTTCATTTGTACTGGGCAATCATAAAGGTAGCCTAAATCCTGATGAATCGTTTGTTTGCTTTGGAAGCAACTGGCCCATTAAGCATTTAGTACTATAGTCCCATGTGATAGTAGGAGCCATGGTAGTTTTCTACACAGCCAACATGTTGGTTTTGCAGGTGTGAGCAGATGAAATTATGCATCAGAGCACACATAAGATGAAAAAACAAACCACTGAAAATTTCAGCTAAAAATGTCCATATCCATTTGGCACAAGCAAATATAATACCACGGGAAATGCTGTAGAAAATTAAGTTCAGCTCTTTTCTTCCAGTCTGAACGCATGTATTAGCTACTTTGAGGTAGTATGGTGGTTATTCTCGGGGATATATATCCACAGAAATGTCTTTTTTTTAAAGCTTATTGATTATTTCCTCCCACATATAAAATCCCTGGTCCTACATAGAATGTAGATAAAGGCTTAGGATGAGAAGCATTTTTACTGAAATCTTTGAATATACATGTAAATATACCTCTTTAAATTTCTGAGGCAGCTCATGTCCTTTTCACTGGCCCTAGGATTAGTTGAATCCATTATTATGATTGGACAGTTTTTCCCCACCAATGTGCCTCATCTCTTGCTATTTGAGATTAAGAAGTTTGACTTCTTTGTCACAAAAAGCAATGCATTAAATGTGTTCTCTGGAAGAAAAAATAGTAGATTTGAAACAATACTAATTTATAAAAGCTGACACCAACAACATTAGAGATATACGGGAGATGGAAAGAATTGAGGACCGTACAAAGTTAATGATCACTTAAGAATTGATATTAATCAGTTTTTAAAAATATTTTTTTACTGAGTGTAGTTGATATACAATATTAATTTCAGGTATACAGTTTAGTGATATGACAGTTCTATACATTATAAATGCTCATCATAGTAGGTGTAGTTACTATGTATCATCATACAAAGTTATTAAAATATCATAGATTCTATTCCCTATCCTGTACTTTTCTTTTTTTTTTAAAGATTTTATTTATTTATTTGACAGAAAGAGACACAGCGAGAGAGGGAACACAAGCAGGGGGAGTGGGAGAGGGAGAAGCAGGCTTACCGCTGAGCAGAGAGCTGGATGTGGGGCTCGATCCCAGGACCCTGGGATCATGACCTGAGCCGAAGGCACACGCTTAACGACTGAGCCACCCAGGCGCCCCTGTCCAGTACTTTTCATCCCCATGACTTATATATTGTACCTCTTTAACTCCTCACCTGTTTCACGCTCACCCCTTCCCCCCCCGACACACACACACTACTCTCCCCTCCCCTTTGGCAACTACTAGTTTGTACGCTGTATTTGTGAGTCTATTTCTATTTTCTGTTTATTTGTTCGTTTGTTTTTTAGGTTCCTCATATAAGTAAAATTATTTGGAATGTCTTTTTCTGTTTCACTTAGCATAATACCCTCTAGCTCTACCCATGTTGTTGCAAATGGCAAAATTTCATTCCTTTTTTATGAGTAACATTTCATTGTGTGTGTATAAATATAAGTATATAGATATATAAATATATATATACATAATGTGTGTATGTGTATATATATATATTACATTTTCTTTATTCATCTCTTGATAGACACTTAGTTTGCTTCTATGTCATGGCTATTATAAATAATGCTGCAATAAACATAGGCGTGCATTTTTTTTAATTACTATTTTTGTTATCTTTGGATAAATACCAGGAGTGGAATTACTGGGTCATATGGTATTTCTCTTTTTAATTTTTTGAGGACACTCTATACTGGATTCCACAGTGACTACACCAATTAACATGCCACCAACAGTGCATGAGAATCCCTTTTTTTCCACATCTTTGCTAACATTTGTTATTTCTTGTCTCTTTGATACCAGCCGTTCTGACTGGTGTGAGGTGATAACTCATTGGTGTTTTGAATTGCATTTCCCTGACAGTTAGTAATACTGAGCATC
This sequence comes from Callorhinus ursinus, assembly GCF_003265705.2. Lineage (NCBI taxonomy): Eukaryota > Metazoa > Chordata > Mammalia > Carnivora > Otariidae > Callorhinus > Callorhinus ursinus. The sequence continues at coordinate 23,422,695 of NW_027397085.1, forward strand.
TTTTCATGTGTCTTCTGGAAATCTGTATGTGTTTGCCGAAATGTCTATTCAAGTCATCTGCCTGTTTTTTAGTTGGATTATTTGTGGGGTTTTTTTGGTGGTGAGTTGTATAAGTTCTTTATATAGCTGGAATATTAACTCCTTATTGTATGTATCATTTGCAAATATCTTCTCCCAATAACTAGGTGACCTTTTTGTTTTGTAGCTGGTTTCCTTCACTGTGCAGAAGGCTTTTATTTTGGTGTAGTCCTAATAGTTTATTTTGCTTTTGTTTCCCTTGCCTGAAGAGTCATATCCATAAATATGTTGCCAAGACCAACATCTAAGAGATTACTGCCTAATATTTTCTTCTAGGAATTTTATGGATTCAGGCCTCACCTTTAAGTTTTTAATATATTTTGAGTTTATTTTTGTGTATGGTAGAAAAAAGTGGTCCAGTGTATTTTTTTTTTTTTTTTGCATGTAGCTGTCCAGTTTTTCCATTACCATTTTTTGAAGAGACTGGTTTTTCCCCATTGCCCACTTTGTCATAGATTAATTGACCATATAAGTGTGGGTTTATTTCTGGGCTCTGTATTCTGTTTCATTGATCTATATGTCTGTTTTTGTGCCGGTACCATACTGTTTGGATTATAATAGCTTTGTCATATGGTTTGTAATCTAGAGCTGTTATATCTCTAGCTTTGTTCCTTTTTCTCAAGATTACTTTGGCTGTTTGGTGTCTTTTGTGTTTCCATTGAAATTTTTGGATTATTTGTTCTTCTGTAAAATATACTATTGGTATTTTGATAAGGATTGACCTGAATCTGTAGATTGCTTTGGGTAGTATGGATAACAGTAATAATTTTTCCATTTATGAGCATGGTTTATCTTTCCATTTGTGTTGTCTCCAATTTCTTTTATCCATGTTTTATAGTTTTCAGAGTACAGGTCTTTCATCTCCTTGGTTAAATTTATTCCTAAGCATTTTATTCTTTCTGCTGCAATTGTAAATGGGATTATTTTCTTAATTTCTCTTTCTGCTACTTCATTATTATTGTATAGAAATGCAACATATTTCTGTGCATTAATTTGGTATCATGCAATTTTACTGAATTCATGACTTCTAATAGTTTTTTTTTGGTGCAGTCATAGGGTTTTCTATGTACAGTATCATGTCATTTGCAAATAGTGAGAGTTATACTACTTTCTTACCAATTTGGATACTTTTATTTCTTTTTCTGGTTTGATAGCTGCAGCTGGGACTTCCAGTACTATGTCTTTCCTTTCTGCTGTCTTTGTCTGGTTTTGGTATCAGGGTAATGCTGGCCTCATAGAACGAATTCCTTCCTCTTCCGTTTTTTGGAATAATTTGAGAAGGATAGTCATTAACTCTTCTTGAAATGTTTGGTAAAATTTACCTGTGAGTCCTTCTGGTCCTGGACCTCTTTTTGTTAGAATGTTTTTGATTACCAATTCAATTTTGTTACTAGTAATTGGTCTGTTAATATTTTTTTATTTCTTCCTGATTCAGTCTTAGAAGAATATATATTTCTAGGAATTTCAACATTTCTTTTAGGTTGTTCAATTTGTTGGCACAAATTTTTCATAGTAGTCGCTTAAAATCCTTTGTATTTATGTGGTGTTGGTTGTAACTTCTTTTTCATTTTTTATTTTATTTGAGTGCTCTGTTTTTCTTGAGTCTTGCTAAAGGTTTATCTATTTTCAAAGAACCAGGTTTAGTTTCATGGATCTTTTCTGTTTGTTTGTTTTTTTCTCTATGTCATTTATTTCTTCTGTGATCTTTATTATTTCCTTCCTCCTACTAACTTTGGGCTTTGTTTTTTTGTGTTTTTTTTTTCTAGTTCCTTGAGGTATAAGGTTAAATTGCTTACTTGAGATGCTTATTTTTCTTGAGGTAGGCTTGTGTTGCTATGAACTTACCTCTTAGACCTCCTTTTGCTGCATCTCAAAGATTTTGGTTTTGGTTTGTTTCCACTTTTATCTATCTCCATATATTTTTAAATTTCCTCTTGGACTGCTCATTGACCCATTGGTTATTTAGTAGCATGTTGTTTAGTTACCACACATTTTTGTTTTTTCTAGGGTTTTTTTGTTGTTGTACAATTAATGTCTAGTTTCATAGTGTTTGGTTGGACAAGATGCTTAATATGTTTCAGTTTTCTTAAATTAATTGAGATTTGTTTAGTGGCTTAATATGTGATCTATCTCAGAGAATATTCCATTCCTGGTAGCACATCAAAATGCCTTTCTTGTAGGACTGCAGTGGCTTCTCCCCCCTGTTGTGGTTGGGCCTCTTTCAATTCCATTTTCACATCAGAATTTCCCTTAACCATTATAACCTGCAATGGAGTCATACCATTCCAGTGCTTATGTTCTGGGGCACCTGCCATGCTTGTGTGGTGAACTTCTCTCCCTAGAAAAGTTAGATTTACAAGTACTTCTCATGTAGTCACATTAGTTATGCAAATGTTCTTTGGGTTTTTTGTAGAATTATAACATCTATTTCTTTTTTCAATCTTGGGTATAGGTATCTTTATTGTAAAACACCCATTCAAATACTATAAATAGTGATACCCTCTGTCACTGTATGAATTTCAGTCCTGGGAAACCAGTATTATGCACTCAAAACTCCATTCAATTTTTGTGGAGCCTTCTTATAGTTCTCTGTCTATGGTTTCTCATTGCCTTTAGAATAAATCTAAATTCTTTACAATGATCTACAAGACCCTAAAGGATCTGGCCTCTGTGTTAATGTCCTAATACATATCCTGTGTCTCTCCTCCTTTTCCACTAAACTCTGGTTACACTGGTCTTCTTTTGTTTTTCAAATAAGACTTTTTTTTTTCTTTTCTTCCTGTCTTAGGACCTATGTACTTGCTATTTTCTCTGCTTGGAACACCATTACCCTAAATCTTCACATGTGAGACTCCCAGATAAAACAGTATTCTCAGAGATGCTTTTCCTGATCATTGTAGATACACTCTTTATAGCACTTAATACAGTAACATGCAGTTAATTAATTTGCTTTTTTTTTGACCTGAATCCCATGATAAAATGCAAATCCCATAAAGGCAGGGTCCATATATGCTTGACCATTGCAGTCAAGATACCAACATCTTTAGTGTCTTACACTAATAGGTTTTTGAGAACTACTTTTGTGAACATGGGAACATTATAAGTAACTTCTTAATTAAGATAAAGTGTTCTTCATTTTAAGAAAGTTCACTTAAGCAAAAACAAAATGTACAAAACTGGTAAAGTGCATTGTGAAACCAACATCTTCATCTAAAAAAGGAGTATATGATACATACTGACACCTACTTGCAAACTCCAAGATAGCATTTTAATTGTTTTATACTTCATAAACAATCAAAACATAAGAGGAAGACAACTCATCTGGGAAACTAGGGACAAAGTGACACCAAACTTGGCCCTAAGCATGGGATGTAAGTCCTTCAAGCAAAGCATGAACTCTAACCTTGGAAAGTGCTATAAGGTATGGCATTTTGTTTCAGTCTCTGTCTGCTCTATCCTCAATCTTTGGCATGTTTCTGGGACCTTATAGGCTCTCACATATCTGTTGAATGAATTAATGAATCCATGTAACATCTCACAGCTTGGTAATATTTATTTATTCTGAAGCTATTTTTATTACTCAAGTTAGTCATTTTTTTCTTGCTAAAACAACATATTGCTGATTTTATATCACAAGTCTATAGGGAAACAATTCACCTTATAGTCAATTTTGCTGAAATGCATTGGCCCTGCAAAGCAAGAGACATTTACACTTTGAAATATGCATTGTCATTTACTCTTCAAACACATAGTAGTTTTCTGTGGCTGTTTCTTGGCTTAATCAGTCCCCAAAGCTGAATAAATGAAAGAAATGGAAAGTGCGTGAGCATTAAACTATATTCTAGCAAGGTGACTTTTACTTTGTTCATGGTAATGTAATTATTAATGAACCACTGTTTTATCTAGAGAATGATTTTCCTCATAAATTGTTATATTTGGATTATGAAATGGCGATTTCAGGAAAAAGGAAAATGTTGTGGAAGTCTAATCCCAAAATACTAAATTAAAAATAAAATGCTGTTATAGGGCGCCTGGGTGGCTCAGTCGTTAAGTGTCTGCCTTTGGCTCAGGTCATGATCCCAGGGTCTTGGGCTCGAGCCCTGCGTCAGGCTCCCTGCTCAGTGGGAAGCCTGCTTCTCCCTCTCCCTCTCCCACTCCCCTGCTTGTGACCCCTCTCTCGCTGTGTCTCTCTGTCAAATGAATAAATAAAATCTTTTAAAAAAAATACTGTTATAACATCACTTTTTCATGTTCAATTTCTAAAATTAAAGACAAATACAAAATAGTGGTAAGACTGCCATAGATAAGGTGTTCTTAAGCATTTCTAGTGGGAGTAGTAAAAATTGGTATAACAATTTTGAAAGCAGTTTAGTTATATGTACCTTAAAAATGTCACTATTTGGAACCAGTAATACCATTTATAGGAATTAATAAAAGACAGAGATAGAGTTGTACACAAAGATTTATATACAACAATGCTCATCACAGAAATAATAACAACAAAAAAACCTAACATAATGGCCAAATATTAAGGATATAGCATAATAAGCATAATGACATATGCTTATGATTTAATTCTACATTGCCATTAAAATTAATGTTTATATTTAGAAAGACTAATGATATGAGGGAAATGCTCAGTTGGTAAAATTAAGTGAAAAATGTAGGAAATGAAAGCAATATAGAAGAGGTAAAAAGGACTCTTTGGTGGAACCTAGCCTATAGATTTGTTAGGTTTGGCAGCATGTTGGTAATTTTTAAAGTAGTTGCCAAAATTTAAAAATCAGGATATGTGATTTTATTACTTTATTTTAATATGTCCAAATATTTTATATTCTTCCCATATTTATTATATTTAATATATTTCCATATAGTTGAGGCATACAACATAGTGATTTAATAATTCTATATATTACTCATTGTTCATCATGATAATTATAGTCACCATTTGTCAACATACCCCTATTGACTATATTCCCTTTGCCATAATTTTCATCCCTGTGACTTATTTTATGACTGGAAGTTTGTATTTTTTTAAATTTATTAATTTTGGAGAGAGAGAGAGCACAAGCAGGAAGGGCAGAGAGGGGGGAGGGATTAGCTCAAGCAGACTCCCAGCTGAGTGCAGAGCCCAATGCAGGGCTCTACGCAGGGCTTGGTCCCAGGACCTTAAGATCATGACCTGAGCTGAAACCCAAGAGTTGGATGCTTAACCTACTGAGCCACCCAGGCGCCCCTGGAAGTTTGTATTTCTTAATTCCCTCACCTCTTCTGCCCATTTCACCTCTCCCTCCCTTGTGGCAACCCCCAGTTTGTTCTCTGTATTGATCACTCGTTTCTGTTTCTCTCAAGTGTCTTGCTTTTCAGTGCTTTTCGGATAATCGAAATAATATGGTATTTCTCTTTCTCTGTCTGAATTACTTCATTTAATATAATACCTTCTAGTTTCATCCATGCTGTCATAAATGGTGAGATGTCATTATTTTTTGAGTAATATTTGACTGTATATATGTACCACATTTTCTTCATTTATTGATAGATACTTAGGTTGCTTTCATTTCTGGGCTATTGTAAATAGTGCTGCAATAAATATAGGGGTGCTTGTATTTTTCTGAATTACTGTTTTTGTTTTCTTTGGATAAATACCCAGTAGTAAAATTACAGGGTTGTATGGCACTTCTATTTTTAATTTTTTGAGAAACCTCAATACTATTTTCTAGAGTGGCAGCACCAATTTACATTCCCATCATCTGTGCATGAAAATTCCCTTTTCTCCACATTCTTGCCAATAATTGTTATTTCCTGTTATTTTGATACTACCCATTCTGATGGATGTGAAGTGATATCTCACTGTAATTTTGATGTGCATTTCCCTGATTAGTAATGTTGAGCATCTTTTCATGTGCCTGTTGACCATCTGTATGTTTTCCTGGAAAAATGTCTATTCAGATCCTCTCCGCATTTTATTTGATTTTGTTTTGTTTTATTATTTTATTTTATTTTTTTAAAGATTTTATTTATTTACTTGACAGAGTAAACAAGCACAAGCAAGGGGAGTGGCAGGGAGAGGGAGAAGCAGGCTCCCTGCTGAGCAGGGAGCCCGATGTGGGGCTCAATCCCAGGACCCTGAGATCATGACCTGAGCTGAGGCAGCCGCTTAACCAACTGAGCCACCCAGGCACCCCTTCTCTTCCCATTTTAAAATCACATTTTTAGTTTCCTTGATATTGAGTTGTATGAGTTCTTTATATGTTTTGGATATTAACCCCTTGTCAGATCATTTACAAATATTTTTACCCACTCAGTAGGTTGTTTTTTCATTTTGTTGATTGTTTCCTTTGCTTAACAAAAGCTTTTTATTTTGGTGTAGACCCAATAGTTTATTTCTGCTTTGTTTCCCTTGCCTGAGGAGACACATTTGCAAATATGTTGCTAATGGCAATGTCTAAAAGATTACTGCCTCTGTTTTCTTCTAGGAGTTTTATGGTTTCAGGCCTTACATTTAGGTCTTTAATACATTTTGAGTTTATTTTTGTTTGGTGTGAGAAAGTGATCTAGGTTCCTTCTTTTACATGTAGCTGTCTGGTTTTCCCAACACCATTTATCAAATAGATGCTCTTTGTATATTCTTCCTTCCTTTATCAGAAGTTAATTGACATACAAAGTTGGGTTCACTTCTGGACTCTATTCTAGTGATCTATGTATCTGTCTTTGTGTCTGTACCATACTGTTTGGATGACTATAGAAATATGGAATTATGATACTTTCAGTTTTGTTCTTTCTCAAGATTGCTTTGATATATGGGGTCATTTGTGTTTTCATATACATTTTAAGATTATTTGTTCTAGTTCTGAAGAAAATGCTAATGGTATTTTGATAGAGATTGCAGTGGATCTGTAGATTGCTTTGGGTAGTATGGACATTTTAACAATACTAATTCTTCCAGTCTATGAGCATGGTCTATCTTTCTATTTGTTAGTGTTGTCTTCAGTTTCTTTCATCAGTGTCATAGTTTTCAGAGTACAGGTCTTTCATCTACTTGGTTAAATTTGTTCCTAGGGGTCCTCCTGGGTGGCTCAGTTGGTAGAGTGGCCAACTTTTGATTTTGGCTCAAGTCAAGCCACGTGTTGGGCTCCACACTCAGCAGCTTGAGAATTCTCTCTCTCCCTCCCTCTCCTGCAACCCCCCCCCACTCATTTGTGCTTGCTCACTCACTCTCTCTTTCAAATAAATAAATAAATCTTAAAAAAATTATTCCTAGGTATTTTATCCTTCCTGGTGCAATTGTAAATGGGATTTTTTTCTTAATTTCTCTTTTCTATTACTTTGTTTTTAGTGTATAGAAGTGCAACAGGTATTTTTGTATCCTGTTATGGCTACTACTTCCAGTATTATGTTGAATGAAAGTTGTGAGAGTGGTCATCCTTGTTTTGTCCTGATCTTAGAGAAAAAGCTTTCATTTCCTACAAATGAGTATCATGTTAGCTCTAGGGTTTTTATATATGGCCTTTATTATGTTGAGGTATATTCCCTTTATACCCACTTTGTTGAGAATTTTATCATGAATAGATGTTGGATTTTATCAAATGCTTTTTCTGCATCCATTAAGATTATCATATAATTTTTATTCTCTTTCTTATAATGTGATATATGACACGGATTGATTTGTGGATACTGAACCATGCTTGCATTCTTGGAATAAATCCCACTTGATTGGGGTGAATGATCCTTTTAATGTATTGTTGAATTCAGTTTGCTAATATTTTATTGAGGATTTTTGCATTTATATTCATCAGAGATACTTGCCTGTAGTTTTCTTTTTTAGTAGTATTTTGTCTGTTTGTGGTGTCAGGGTAGTGCTGGCCTCATAGAATGAATTTGGAAGTTTTCTTTCCTTTTCTATGTTTTTGAAATAATTTGAAAACAGTAGGTATTAACTTCTATTTAAATTTTTGGTTAAATTCACCTCTTAAGTTACCTGGTCCTGTACTTTAATTTTTGGGAGTTTTTGATTATCAATTTAGTAATTACTGGTAATAGGTCTGCTCATGTTTTATATTTCTTCCTGATTGAGGCTTGGAAGATTGCATGGTTCCAGGAATTTCACCATTTCTTCTATGTTGTCTAATTTGTTGGTATATAATTTTCATAGTATTCTCTTAATAGTCCTTTGTATTTCTGTAGTATCAAATTTCTCCTGTTTTGTTTCTCATTTTTTCTTTGAGTTCTTTCTCTTTTTTCCTTGATGAGTCTGGCTAAAGGTTTATCAATTTTGTTTATCTTTTCAAGGATGCAGCTTTTGGTTTTATCGATATTCTTCATTTGTCTCTACTTCTAAAGTCTATTTTTATAAAGTCTCTGATCTTTAGTATTTCCCTTCTACTAAATTTGGGCTTTGTTCTTCTTTTTCTAGTTTGGTTAGGTGTTAGGTTAGGTTGTTTATTGGAGATTTTTCTTATTTCTTAAGGTGGGCCTATGCACCTCTTAAAACTGCTTTTGCTGTGTCCTAAAGATTTGCTTCATTTTTTTTTCAATTTTCATTTGTCTCCATATATATATATATATATGTATATATATATATATACACATACACACACACATATAATACATATATAAATATCTATAATACATATACATATATATGTCTATATGGAATACATATTCCATATAGACAATGTGTTGTTCAAAGCCACAGTTTACTTATTGATTTTCTGTCTGGATGATCTATCCACTGATGTAAATGGGTATTAAAGTCCCCTTCTATTATTGTATTACTGTCACCTTCTCCCTTTATATATGTTAATATTTGTTTTCTATATTTACAGGCTTCTATGTTGTCTATATAGATATTTACAACTATTGCATTCTCTTGTTGGATTGATTCCCTTATCATTATGTAATGCCCTTGTTTGTCTTTTATTAAAGTCTTTGCTTTAAAGTCTTTGCTTTAAAGTCTATTTCTGATATATATCTTGCTACCCCAGCCTTTTACTTTATTTTCATTTCCATTTGCATGTAATGTCTTCTTCTATTTCTTTACTTTCAGTCTGTGTATGTCTTTAGGTCTGAAGTGGGTGTCTTTAGAGCAGTAAATAGATGGGTCTTGTTTTCTTATCCATTTATTTAACCTGTGTTTTTTAACTGAAGCATTTAGTCCATTTGCATTTAAAGTAATTATTGATGAGTCTCTATTTATTGCCATTTTGTTAATTGTTTTATGGGGTTTTTTTGTCAGTATTCTCTTTTTGTTTCTTCTTTGGTTATTCTCTTCCCTTGTGGCTTGATGGCTTTTTTTACTGTTATACTTGGATTCCCTTCTCTTGAATTTTTATATATGTTATAGGTTTTTGAATTTTGGTTACCACTGGTTTCATTAATAACATTCTATGTGTCTAGCAGTGTATATTAAATTGATGGTTGCTTAAGTTTGAACACATTCTAAAACCACTATGTATTTACTCTCCCTCCACATTTTATGCACATGATGTTGTGTTTTGCATATGTTTATTTTGTGTATTCCTTGGCTGATTTTTTGTACACAGAATTGATTTTACTACTTTTGTGTTTTATCAGTCTACTGTGTTTACCTAATGTTTGTTTTTACTGGTGAAGTTTTTACCTTTTATAATTTTCTTATAGTTATGGTCATTTCTTTCCACTTAAAACTTTCCTTTAACATTTCTTTAAGGCTAGTTCAGTAGTGAACTCCTTTCACTGGTTTGGGAAACTCTTTATCTCTCTTTCAATTCTGAATGATAAACTTGCTGGGTAGAATATTTTCGATTGTAGGTTTTTTCATCACTTGACTATATCACAGTACTCCTTTCTGGCATGTAAGTTTCTGCTGTAAACTCAGCTGATAGGCGTATGGGGTTCCCTTGTAAGTAACATTTTCTTTTCTCTTGCTGCTTTTAAGATTCTTTTTTCATCTTTAGTCTTAGACATTTTAATTATCATATTTCTTGGTGTGGATTTCCTTGGGTTAATCTTGTTTGGCATTCACTGTGATTCCTAGACCTGGTTGTCCTTTACCTTGCCCAGATTAAGGAAGTTTTCAGCTATTGTCCCTTCAAATAAGTTTTCTGCCTTCCACCCCCCACCTCGCTTTTCCTTTTGGAATCCCTAAAATGTGAATGTTGTTATGCTAGATGTTGTTGAGGTCCCTGAACATACATTCTCTTTTTTTTTTCCTTCTTTTTTCTTTTTGCTATTTAGTTTGGTTCCTTTCCATTACCCTGTCTTCCAGATTACTGATCCCTTCTTCTGCATCTTCTAATCTGTTGTTGATTCCCTCTAGAGTGTTTTTCATTTCAATTATTGTAATTTTCAGCTCTGACTGGTTTTTTATATTTTTTATCTTTTTAAGTTTTCAGTGAGCTCATCCACTCTTAAGTCTGGTGAGTATCTTTATGAGCATTACTTTGAAATCTTTACCATCAGGTAGATTGCTTATCTCCATATTGTTTAGCTCATTTTTTATTTTATTTTAGGGTGTTCAGGACATATTCCTCTGCCTCTTCATTTGGTGTAACTCTGTGTTTGATTCTCTGTATTACGTAGGTCAGCTGCATCACCTGGTTTTGAAAGTTGTGGGGCCTTGTGTAGAAGAAGTACTGTGGTGCCCTTCAGGGCAAACCCCCCATGGTCAAAAGCAGCAGACACCCCAAGGGGTACCCCCTATAGGGGCTGAATGTACACTCCTATTATGGATGAGTTGCCTTTGCTCTGGACATGCTGGTGGGTGGGGCTTGCCATAAGTTCAGCTTGCTGTAATGACCCCCGTTACCTCCTGCAAGTATACTGCGCAGTGTTTTTTTTGTTTTGTTTTGTTTGTTTTGTTTTTGTAAGTTGTTGAGAGGCCCAACTGTAGAAATCTTAGGCGCACTGGTGAGCAGGCTGTCACTGAGCCTGGCTATGTGCAGATAACTGCTGTGATAGCTACAGGTACCCTGAAGGTCAGGGCTTGCTGCCCACATAATCAGCTAAGAGGTCAAGCTACAGGAACTGTGGACATACAGGTATGTGGGGCTATCTTCCCCTTCCCCACCTTCACCAGGGCAGGAGTCACTTTGTTGTGGCACTGGTCCTGGTCAGGGCTGCCTACCAGATGTGGTGGGACAGGAGCTGCCTGGGGAGAGAGGGTGGCTGCTCAGGCTGGCAGTTTGGGTGGGACCTGTCCTTAGGGGATCACTGGGGGATGAGACACATGGTACTAGCATGACAGATAGTATTAGCCCTGGCTCCTGCAAGCATATGGCTGTCTAGACTAGAGGAGGACAAGAAAATTGGCACCAGAACCAGCACTTTTGTTCCTAGAGAAATGTCCTGCAAATCCCTGCTCCTCTGGCACGTGCCCTAAAATTGGTCAATAAATCACCTTCAGGTATACCTCAGATGATTTTCAAACCTTTGCTTCTGTGTTATGTCTCAGGCTGAGTTACTTAGCATACTGCCTTTTTAAGGGCAGAGTGTCCGTTTCTTATAGCCCTCTGGCTCTTCTGGAGTTAAGCCCTGCTGATTTTTCAAAATCAGATATTTCAGGGACTTATGTTTCCAGTGCAGGTTCCCAGGGCTGGGGGAACCTGGTGTGGGGTCTGATCGTCTTGATCATTTGTGCTTGTGCTGTGCCTCCCATCTGTGGTTAATCTCTCAGGGAGTTTGATTCTCAGCCATGTCTTTGTCCCTCCTAATGTGGCCTTCTCTGTAGGACTAGCTGTGTTAGATAGATATGTTCCACTAGTCTTCAGGTTGTTTTCAAAGTTTGTTACAAAGATGTAGTTGTTGCTTTGGTGTGTCTGTGGGATGAATGGAACTTAGGAGCCTTCTGTGCCATCATCTTTCCTGCACCCCCTAGTTACACTTTATAACAACCTTATTTTTAGGTCCTTCCTAAAATCCTGCAGATGGGGCAATACTCAATGTTCACCCACCCAGAAGCTATAATGACCTAAAGATGGGGAGGCCTGGTCCCTTTAGACTTGGCATATGCTCTCTGGTTGATCAAAATCCCCAGATCTCATGACTGTTACCTCTGACTTGTTGCCTTCTGGGCATGTGAATTCTTGGGTCCTACATAGCATGATCCAGTTTTGCAAAATATACATGCCTATGCATGAAATGTTACCAAAAGTTCTCTCAGAGTAGTGGGATAATGGGTGATTTTCATTTTCTTCTTTATAGTTTTTGTATTTTCTAAATTGTATTATAAAACATGTACTGGTTTTCTGATTAAAAGAGAGTAACTTATTTTTTATATGTAAATCATTAAACACCACAGAGCCCCATGCTAAAATACAGATGACAGATGTTAACATTATATTCTTAAGGAAAATTACGTTTCTGAATTCCCTTAACCAAAATAGTGGGCCAGGTTACTGATGATTTTTTTCATTCACTGTGTTTTTTTCCCATTATTTAATAAAAACACATTATTGAAATTTAATTGAGATGGAACAATCTTACTAAATTATTTTTTTTAATTGCAGAGTATTATACCTTCACCCCAATTCTATTTTTTTTTTAAGATTTTTATTTATTTATCAGAGAGAGAGAGACAGAGGCAGGCAGAGGGAGAAGCTGGCTCCTTGCTCAGCAAGGAGCCCAATGTGGGACTCGATCCCAGGACCCTGGGATCATGACCTGAGCCGAAGGCGGACGCTTAACCGACTGAGCCACCCAGGCATCCCACCTTCACCCCAATTCTAAATGAATAATAGCCTTACCTTTAAGAAAACCATTTTGCTCTGTGTAAGTGATAAATATTCCTGATAATATGAGGCAAAGGAATGAAATTGTTATCATTCAGATCTTTGATTTGATGGAGAATATTTTAAACTTAAATTTTTATTAAAATACTAGTAGATTAGAAAAACAAACTGCTGCATAAGCATAGGCAGTATATCTGAATTGGTGATTTAAAACTTTTCCCCCAGGTTTTGCTGAGCTATGATTGACATATAGCACTATAGTTGTTTAAGGTGTACATAAGGTATACATAATGATGTGATACATGTGTATGGCAAACAGATTACCACAGCAACTTCCGTTGACATTCATCACTACACGCAGTTAGGAATTATTTTGTGGTGAAGAACTTTTGAGATCTAACTTTTTTAGCAACTTTCAAATATACAATACTGTATTGTTAACTATAGTCACCCTACTATACTTTATATCCCCGGGACTTACTCATGTGATAACTGAAAGTTTGTATCTTTTGACCATCTTCATCCAATTTTCCCATCCTTCATCCCCTGGCTCTGGCAACCACCAATCTATTTCTGTGGGTTTATTGTTTTAGATTTTAGATTTAGATATGTGAAATCATACAGTATTTGTCTTTGATTTCTCTCACTTAGAATCATGCCCTTAGATTCCACCCATATTTTTGCAAATAGCAGGATTTTCTTCTTTCTTATGGCTGAATAATATCCCTATTATTAATAATATCTATCTATTAAAAAATGCCAAGGCCAAGAGGTTGAGAAACTCTTCTAGATTAAAAAAAAATTACAACTAAAAGTGATATGTGATCCTGATTTTGATCCTGAACCATCAGAAAAATAGCTGTAAAAGTCATTCTTGGAACAACTGAAAGACTGGAATATGGCCTATGAACTAGATAATGGTACTGTATTAATATAAAATTTCCTGAGTTTTATAAGTATTGTGGTTGTATAAGAGGCTGTCCTCATTTTTAGTAAATTCACTGTGAAATAAGTGAGTTAAAGGAAAATACTGTCTTCTACTTACTCTTAAAATAGTACAGAATAAATAATTTGCATATAAATGTAAGCATACACATATGTATCTACATTGCTATCTACCCCACTATCTATCTATGAAAATAGAAGAAAAGAGATAAAACTAAAGAAAAAATAGAAATGATTGATGGATCTGGTGAAGTGTACTTGGAGATCATTTATACTGTTGTTGTGAATTTCCTGTAATTAAAAATTTTATCAAAATGAAAATTCCAAAAATATCCTAGTCATAACCTACCTTTCTTGTTTCATCACTACATATTCCCAACCCTGAGCTCCAGCTTCATTAGACAACTTACCTAGACAACCATGTGCTTTCCAGGCTCTGTACTTCTCAGTCCACTATTTTGTCTTCCTCAAAGTCCTTCCTTTGTCTTCTCTGCCTATCTAAAGCCACATAATCTTCAAGACGTAGGCCAGTGGTAATTACTTCTCGAAGACTTCTAGCATACTTCTTGAAGACTTCTAGCCTAATTCAGATTGAATTGACCTTTCTCTCCTGGTACACATTATCTGATCCATATTGCTAAACAGTTTGTCCTTCAGAGTAGACTAGGTTGTACTATGGTAACAAGGCCAAAATCTAAGAGGGTTAAAACAGCTGAGGTTTCTTTTTCATAATAACTAAGTGTCTTAAGGGTGGGTAAGTCGGGCTTTGCTTACTGGAGTCACTTAGGGCCTGAGGAGGATGGGAACTCTATCTTGACATGTATTTCCATGATTCCACATCAGAGGGGAAGGAACATGGGAAATCGTGAGCTGGCTCTTAGAGCTCCTCATTAGAAATGACTAAGTCACTGTGTTCCTTTCTCTTTGATTAAAGAAGTTATATGGACATGCCTAATTTTACAGGGGGTAGAAAGTGCAATCCGCCTGGAAGGGGACCATGAAGAGCTCTAAGGGTGTTCACTCACAAGGTTTATTGCATCACACAAATGTTACTGTGCATGCCACTATTCTCTAGTGCATTGTGATAGCATCTTACATCCTATTCATCTTTCCATTCAACCCTTCAAGCCCAATGTTTAATACAAAGTCACTGCTTAATGCTTATTGTCTGCTGGAGTGTCCATCAAGAGACTTGCCCAGTATTGTGGAACTTCTGTGACCTAGCTTCTTGTCTCTGCGTTTCTAGCCCTGTTCACTACAGAAAAAAAAAAAAAAAAAATCCACAGACTTCCCTGACAGCATCTCACCCTTATTAAGTTGTGATCTGCCAATAGGAACTACAATTATTTTACTATACTAGTTAATATTTTACATCCATCAATCTATATGCAATAACCCATTTTAGAATTTTCCTGCAACCAAAGGATACCAAAGGAATATATTGATTAAAACCCCATAAATAAAAACGCTTTATTTTTTTTTCAATCTGCCATGAGTTCTCACTTTTGCTTTTGAGACTTTCTCTCATTTCTTTTTCATGGCTCTTTTCATTCAGACTTGACCATAGGGTCTTTTAGAATCATATGCTTTTAATAACAAAGGCCAGGAAAATCTTAAAAGTCTTCAAAAGGTATAGGAAATATCAAAGTCTAAAACGAGTCTTCTGAAACAAATTCCACCAGGCTGGCATATGTTCTTGGCTAACTCATGAAATTAAAAATCTGACTGTGATTAAATCAGATTCCCACTCATCTTTGTATTTATGCATTTATTTAATACTGTTATGAATATTAGTATTACCCATTCCTCAGGTCCCATTGGAACACTAAATTACTAATGATGTATTTCTCTGGGAAGGAGAAGAGTGGAAATTAGCTGTAGCAAACGTGCAGAGGAGTAAGATACTCTGAGAGAGTTTGCCTGTTAGGTATATTGAATCATCATGACTTCAGTGAAATGCAACAAAATAGGCAATCTTTGCAGATCAGCATGGTTTTTCAAGTCAGAATTTCAATGTGTGGCATAGAATGAATAGGGATGATGAATGCAGGAGGCAGTATGCAGGAGTAACTCAAATGCAAAGCATCTGTTGTTGCCTGGACCCCAGGAAGCTGGGTTATGTGGAGAATTTCTTATTGTGCCATAATATCTGCCATGTTGAGGAGGCAGGTCAGAGATTGGATTAGTGTTGTGGCTACTTCCACCACCAACTACGGAGGTATGACAAAAGTGGAAGTGCCTTGCCTAACTCACATTTCCAAATGCAAAATGGAAATGATTGGCGTATCTTTGATCTCGAATAAAGCTGCCGTATCTCCCTATGAGGGTGAGCAATCGCTCAGTGACAGATCATTTTATGAGGTTTCTAACTAAGATGAGCAAGCCTGTTTTGATAACATAAAATTGGCAGGAACTTGAGCTTGAAATTTGAATAGAGCTCAGACTGAATATCTGCACAAGTTTGAAGAGGCACAGATGATTTTATGCAAATTATTTGTTTAAGGAATGCTTCCCCTGGGCACATCTGCAGGCTCACATGGGCTGAAGGTGGAAGAGGAGATAGATAGAAACTCTTTAGTTAACATGACTACTGTTTTTTGTTTGTTTGTTTGTTTCTTCCTAGTAATTAGGAATCAAATTGAAAAATTAATAATATCTAACATATATATAATAATATAAAACATTAGAGCAGTTTTATTGAGAGACGACATAGGGTAGGTGCTTTGAAATTACTTAGAGGTGCTACTACTGTTCTCATTTTCCTGATGAGAAACATGGGGCTCAGGTATATGAGAAGTTTATTCAGTACCCTTGGCAGTAGGTGGCAATAAGTGGCAGGAAGGGTTTTGAACTCAGACGCTGTAACTTACTCTGTACTATATTGACCTTCCTAGATAAAACAGAGTAACTCTAGGGAATTGAGTTATTTAAAACTCGAATAGTTTGATGAAAAGAATGAGAGAAAACTTAGAACACTTTAAATTTGTCACTCTTACCTAAACTCTGCAGAACATTCTTTCTGGAATAGGACAGCTCTGTTCATTCCCAGGAAATTGATAGAATACCTTATAAACGAATAGGTCTTTAGACTGTGACGATCTAATCAGAGTCCTCTATCACACCATGAGATAGGGTGAGAAGGGAGGAGAATTCCTATCATTTTCAATCTGATACAAACAACTATTAGGATTATTGAGGGTAGGCATTAGTTGCACTAAAGAATCTGTTAATGGTGTATTTGATTGGACCTACTTTCACCTCTATCTCCCCCTCTCCCATGTATGAATTTTGTAAGTTGAGGTATTGTGCCAGGAGGATGACAAAAACGGAAGAAGGGGACTTGGGAATTACTGCAATTTAAGGGCTTATAATATCCCAGGGATCTCCTCTTTGTGAGTAAGGCTTGTCCAGGCCTCAGATGCTAGAATCATCTCTGACTCAGGGCCAGTCTCATATTACCTCTCACAGGGACTACTGCAACACTGTCTTAACTGGTCTTTCTGCTTGCACCTGATAGAACTGTAGCCTATCCTTCTCACGGGGGCTAGTGGAGATTCTTTATTTATTTTTGCCAGTCTGTGTGTGAATATATATCTTCATTTATTTTAGATAAACACCTAGAAATGGAATGACTAAGTCATGTGGTAGGTGTATGTTTAAGCTGTTCTCCAAAGTGGATGTGCCATTTACATTTATCCAGCAGGGCATGGGCGCACCAAGTCACTTTATACATTTTCACCAACACTTGGTATGGTCAGTCTTTAGTTTTCACCATTCTAATAGATGTATAATGATATCCTTTGGTGATTTTCACTTGTATTTCTTTAACGACTAAATGATACTGAGTATTTTTTGTGCAGAGTCTTTTAAATTGTAGATCATATCTGCTACCTCTTCCACCCAAACCCTCTAAGTACCTTCCCATTTCACTTAATGGCTTTCTGATCTCTCTTCCCTCCCTTGCTGTCACTCTCCCTTCTCACGTTCTGCTCAAGCCACACTGGCTGCCTGCATACTCCTAGCTTAGAGCAGTACCCTGGACCCTTGCCTTTCCTGTAACCCTTATCTCCTGGGGCCTCTAAAGACTATTCCTCACTTTACTCAGATTTGTAAATATTAAATGAAACACTTTCCCTCATTCCCATTTCTTCCAAAACAATGCCTTTGCCTACTCTCTATCCCATTATTGTGATTTATATTTCTTCTTAACACTATCACATGAAATATTCTGTATTTTATGTGCTCATTTATTGTCTGTCCTCTTCAAATAAAATGCAAGTTCTATGAGAGTTTGGACTTGATTTGTGTACTGCTTAGTGTTACATAAATGACTGAGCGAGTAGCATCAAGCAAAGCTATAGGAACCAGTAACATAGTTTTAATGGATATTAGGCTTGGCAAGTTATAACATAAAATTAGGGAACGGGAAGTTGAGGATAAAATTAACGCTAATGTGTAATGTGTAAAAAAAAAAATCTGTAAGCATCACCAAAATAGCATGTTCCATAGGCATCCAAAATTGTTCCTAAAGGTTGAGAAGGTCTAAATTAAATTTTGATAGATGAGTTTCGAAGGGAGAAAGGAGGAGTTCTAAGGAAAATTCTGTCATCCAAAGTCTGTAAGATAAAGGTTAAATGAGTCTGTTAAGATCAACCTGGAGTCTTTGTGTCTTTAAGACACAGCTTATACTCCACCACATTTGTTGATCACCTACTGGCTATCAGGGACGATGGGAGATAACTTAGGCTCTCATGTCTGTAACTCATAGAAACATTGTGATGTAGGCCACTATGATCCCCACATATAGATGAGAAAATGGAGGCTCAGAGAGGTTAAATACTGCGTCCAAGAATGAAGAACTACTCTAATGACCCCCTTACTAAACCTTACCTGGTGACTTTGGATCTTCAGGGGAGTTCTTCTCCCTCCCAGCTGCTGGACCATTTAATGGACTTTGACCATATACTGACATATTTTCAGATACTGCATACCTCTGTCATCAGAACCTGTTGGATTACTTAAGAAAAAACTACTTTTGTTCAAGTACATGTAGATTCCACAAATAGGACTGGACATATCCTATGAATGCCATATTTCTTTGAATACAAAAACCAATCTGAATGAAAAAGAATTCCATTTTCTAGGAACAATTGATTTTAAAAGTATTGACACTTTAGGTTTTTTTTTTTAAAAGATTTTATTTATTTGTCAGAGGGAAAGAGAGAGAGAGTGAGCACGCACAAGCAGAGGGAGAAGCAGGCTTCCCGCCGAGCAGGGAGCCCGATGTGGAACTCGGTCCCAGGGCCCTGGGATCATGACTTGGGCTGAAGGCAACTGCTTAACTGAGCCACCCAGGCGTCCCAGGATTGACACTTGGAAATGACCACTGGTTTGCAATAGTTACTCTCCATAAAAGCGTGGTCATCGCTTCTATTAAAGCATTCTAACATGGTCTTTCTGCAGATAGAAATATATGATAAGCTTTTGTATTTTAATAAAGTGAGTGCTACTTAGAGTACTTTAGCTTTTGTAAGTGTGCACAGTTTAATGTTGAGAGAGCCAATTGATAATATCAAAAGTACACATTTTAGAAATAAGGAAGAGATTTCTTGCAGCCGTTCCAACGATTCCAATTAATTCCAATTCCAATTCATACAAAAGAGGTCAAAAGTTAACAGTGTAATGGTTAAGGACATTAGTTTG
This sequence comes from Callorhinus ursinus, assembly GCF_003265705.2. NCBI lineage: Eukaryota > Metazoa > Chordata > Mammalia > Carnivora > Otariidae > Callorhinus > Callorhinus ursinus. The sequence goes on from NW_027397085.1 coordinate 23,442,128, forward strand.
ACCAACTAACTGTGACATCTTTGGCAAATTTCTTAACACCCCTGGGTCTCAGTTTCTTCATGTCTACAGTGAGCTAATGCAGCTGGGCCGTTTCCCACAGTGGCACACAGAAAGCACTCTGTAAGTGGTCCTGGTTATTGTTATTACCAATGTTACTAAAAGGAAGTGTACTATGGCAACAGATCAGAGATCCTACTCCAATTCTACCTGAATCTCAGTCCTCAAAACACACACAGTGATGGGAACTTTGCTGGGATATCACAGAAATCAAAGTTAATAGAACTTGAGTGCTATAAAGTTATATAAAAACAACTCAAGTGTGATCACAGAATGTGAGCTAATTATGTGGAGTTTCACTTCATGCGTGCCACATTGGAAAACAAAATAAAACTGAAATGGAACATGTCTCTGTTGACATGAAACATTACCACCCCTCCCCATTTACTACCCAGGTTCTTTGTTGTGTTGTTTTTAAGCCATGTTTTGTGGTGTGGTGTTCCTCCTTCTTGACTTAGTCCCTTTTCTCAGGAATTCTGCCAGGAGATCTAAGAGCAGATGGTGCCTTATTGTTCAAGAAAGTGGTATTTTTGTTGAGTGTTTGATCACATTGTTCTGTTGGGGACTGGCTTGTCAGCAGCTTGTGCCATCAGGATAAGATATATGCCAGGGAAAATGAAAACAGCATATTTGCTAAGCCTGTCAGAGAATATATTGACAATTGCATCAAAACCAGAAACCATGGTTTCAAAGGTTAAAACAATATGAAGGAGTATTTTCCCTTTGTCAAATAAATCCAGGGTTTGAGGCCATGTATATACCATAATAAAATGAAGGCAGCAGTCCACACAGATTGTGACCCTAACTTCTGAAAACAGCCGCCTAATATAGAAAGGATGGAGATTACTTCATTTATTCAACAGCCATTATTGAACACCCACTGTGTCATGCATTGTGCTCTGCGGTGCAGGTGAGTAAGGTACAGTCCTTAACTTAGGGTGATCTCAGTCTTGCAGGTGAGAAAAACAAACAGATAAATTAAGCAATATGGCTATTCGTTAAGACTTTCCTACACCATAGATTCATTCTCTGCATTTCGTCTGTGCTCTGGGAGGGACGCTAATGCCAGTGAATTACTCCCTTACCAACTGGCTTCAAGATGAGTTCAGCCAATCGTATTTCTGGCGGGAGGCTCAGATGGGCGACATTTTCTCTCTCACTCCTCCCCGCTTGGACATCCAGCTTCTGGCAGTGCCTCCGGCTTCCATGGCTGCTCCTTCCATCCTCCGTTCTTCCTAAGCTCCAGCTCTCACCGGGTCCTGGGCAATACTGGTTCCTTCTCCCTTGAAGGGTGGAAGCCTTCAAACTTAGGAGTATTTTTATTTTGTCAAATAAATCCATTCTTCCTGCTTCAGCTCTCCTGGTGGTAGTAACTTGGATTGCTGCTATTCTCTGAGTGACTCAGCATTTCTTGTTTATTCCATTAACCATGCAATACCTCAGAAGTAGGCTTTTATTTTAACTATCTTCGCTTGAAACAGTGGAGCTGAAATCTATTTCTTGACAGATGCAAGGAATATAACAGAGAAACCAGTTTCTTCAACATCCATTCTATCATAGAGTACTTATTGAGTGCCTATATGTGACAGTGTACTAGTCACAAGGTATAAACTAGTACTTTCTAGTAGAACTTGACAGAAATATTCTGCACTGCTCCATATGCTAGCCACTAGGCATATGTGATGACTGAGCACTTGAAATCTGGCTAATGTGACCGAGCAATTGAATTTTAAATTTTATTTAATATTAATTTAAATTTACATAGCAGCACACAGTTATTGGTTAGTGGCTACCATACTGGACAGACAAGTGTGCACTAATTTTAACAGGAAGCTGAATAACTCTTTTGAATAGAGATGGATGTGGAGAAAGATCAGGATTTGTTCTGAGATATGGCTAGGAAGGTGACATGTGGGCTGCTCTGTGCATGAGTAGGTTCTTTACCAGGCAGAGAAATGTGGAGCGTGCATTCTGGGCAAAGGGAGCATCTTATGTAAATGCTGAGAGGCTTTGGCATATAGAAGGTAAGCGCAGAGTATCACATAGTATTCAATGTGGTTAGATTATAGCAATCAAGAGGGTTGTCTTGGAAAAGGTGATGGGCATGTTGTGTTGGGGCTGCATGTTGATTACTATTCTTTCATGTCCATATTTCACCGTTCTTTTATACACCACAGTAATACCATCATGTGGCTCATCTTAAAACATGAATATTCAGCATGATAGTAATGATATGTACATACTCCTTTTAAAAATATTCCACTGAGGGGGCGCCTGGGTAGCTCAGTTGGTTAACTATCTCTCTTCGGCATAGGTCGCGATCTCAGGGTCCTGGGATGAAGCCCCATGTCAGCTCCCTGCTCAGCGGGGAGTCTGCTTCTTCCTCTTCCTCTGCCCCTGCTCTCTCTGTCTCTCAAATAAATAAATAAATAAATAAATAAATAAAATCTTTAAAAAAATTAAAAAATTCCATTGAGCTTTCAATTTCAGTAAATATTTTAGTGATTATTTATAGTATGCCCAATTTTGTTGCCCCTATTTCTTTGGGGTTTTGCTAGAAAAGTGAATTCACTATTACTTGTGCAATAGATACAACAGATAATATGTTAGTGATCTAGCTTGATACAGGGATGTGCAAGGTGCCAAGGAGCATAAATGAGGTACTTAGAGACATGACTGAAAAAGATCAAAAAAAAAAATTCCTGGATAAATTGTGAAGTCTGTGCTTGGCTTGAACAATTGGTCAGAATTCTCTAGGTCAATTTATGTAGATGTGTGGGTTGGGTATTGGAAGAGAGGAGTGATGGGAGTGGAATGGAGTGTGTTTCTGTCAGAAAACATTAAATACCAGAGAGAAAGTTGGAGTGGTGTGAAGGATCAGATCTACAAAGATCTAAGTTATAAAAGGATCACTCTGGATGAGTATCTTTGGAGAGATGTAAAACTGGAATGTCAGTTAGAAGCCTGTGGCAGCAATGCAGGGAAGACATAATGATATCTGAACACAGGTTCTGAGAAATAATATGTCTCACTTGGGATCTTTCATGCTTCTAAAGTTTACTTATTTCTTTGAAAAATAAAACAACAACTCTGCTTTTGCTCTGGGTCATAATAATAATAATAATAATAATAATAATAATAATAATAACTGTCATTTACTAAGAAATTACTATGTGCCAATCACTCTTCTAAGCCTTTACATGCTGTGTATTAATTCACTTAATCCTTATTACAACCCTATGAGGCAGGTACTGGTATTACCCCCTAATTTTACAGAGGAATAAATGGAGATTCAGCAAAGTTGAATAACTCTCTCAAGGTCACCCTTAGTCATTTACCATGAATATTGAGTTGACCTGGAAATAACATTATCTACTATAGAATGAATTCCAAAAAAGTCATACCTGTCTTGTAGACTTTGAACTGAAAAGGATGATTATTTTAAGAAGGATGGAAAAAAGTAAATGTGGATGCAGCCAAGATCATCACTATTAAGCCATCCAAGATTATTCAGTTTACCATGATTGTCTTCCTAATATTCTTACTGATCAAAATGCTTCTCAGTTTAAATATTTCAATGTGAACAATGTTAAATGTGGAATATTTTTTAAAGTGATTTTAAGGGGATGTGCTTGACAGATTTTGAAAATATCTTTTATTTTTATAGACCAGATCATTATCACTGAATACTAAAATAGGAGTTTCTGGATGCTTGATGAATACTTGTAACTATTAGGATCTGTGTTTATAGGATTTAGCTTAATATCACCCCCTGCAATGTAGTATTATCAACTTTCATTTGTTTATTTTATAAGGACTTTTCCTGACCAAAGATAGAATTCAGTAAATTGAGGCAGAGAGCCAGACAGTTGCACTATTTTAATAGAAAATGTCTTGTTCTTAGAAAAATTACCAAAAGATCTTAATATAGGATCTAAATTTCTTCTCATTTCAAATATGTTGTAAAAGAATATAATTTGGTAGGAGGTGGGACATTGTCTGAGTTCCCAAAACCCAACACTCATTTAGTTCCCAGCTTAGAAATCTAATAATTACTCCCACTACTGTAAAACATTCACTTACATATCCTGGCTCTCCATCAGTCTTGTAAAATTCCATCATAGTCACATTAGATGGCACTCACTGAAATAGAATATTCCAACCCATTCAACTTTATAAACTTCCCACTCTCCCAGTGAACCTAACCTCACATTGATTTCTTCTCACAATAACCTCTTTCTGATAAATAGAATTCTGTTAGTTTTCATTAAAATAGCTACAAGCCAACTGGATGAAATCAAGTCAGGGAGAAGAACTTATGACATTTGCCATCTTTTAACACTCTCCCTAAATGAATGCTTTGGATCTCATTCTTTAGTTGAGGATTGCATAGAACAAAATCATAGCACAGTCTAGTTATTAGAATAATAATGACAAGTCAATATTTACAGACATAATTTTTTAGGTGCAGAAATAGTAGACACCATAATATGGTGGTATAATGGCAGAGGATCCAGGACCTAAAGCTAACATTTTGGTTTTGTTGAAACATAGGGAATGTGGAAAATAATAGTCAAAAATGAGGCTCTAAAAGGATGTGTCAAGGCCAGGTCATGAAAGATCTGGTTCCATGCTAAGGAAGTTGGATTTTATCCATCTATAGTGCACAAATGCTAAGGGCATTAAGCAGAGAAATTATATAAACAGAAAGCCCCTTGGACTTGGATGGTAAAACTGATCCAGAGCTTCATTATCATCAGACCTATAGCAGCATAGGATTTGGGAACTCATTACTCCATTCTGGACTAGTGTGTTACTTAACTAAAGGACTAGAGGGCTATCAGCTGTAAAGCAGTCCCATAGCACTGACACCAGGTTGGCACATGAGATGGTTAGTTTGGTTGAAGCTGAGAATGTTTGCTGTACTGGGGTCTCTCAATGGAGTTCTTTTTCCAGGGAGCCTTGAACCAAGAGAAATCAGTTGAAATCAGGTCAAGTTATCATTAGTGAGTTAAAATCACAAGAGTGGCTAATCAACTGTTGTCAAGGAAAATCTTAAACATATGGAAAATGAGACTTATGAATCATAGCACCAGCTTGGCTTCAGCCCTCAGGCAAATGAAACTCAATCAGTAAAAATATATTCAGTAGAAACATGACTTGTTCTAATTCTGTCTAAGACACCTCAGTTCCAGAAGTGGAGTGCCCTCCACAGATCTAAAGACAACAATTGTCCCTTTACCTCTAAAGTCAACCTGCAAGTTTGATGTTGGTCTGACCCTCTCCAACTCCACCTTACATGCTCTAATTCTTATTTTTATCATCTTAAAAAATAAAATGTAAAAATAGCCAAATCTGCCTCAGGGGGCTTTAAGCTCCAGGAGGGCAGGGACTACGTCTGTCAACTGCACAACTGAATCTTTACTGAATAGCACAGTATCAGGCACGTGGCAGGCATCTAACAGATGTCTGTGGAAGAAGTGAATGAGTGTGCGAGGAGAACTAAATGTCATAATACATCATGAAAATGCTTTTGGATCATAGAATTCCATATGTATGGTGATATTCTGATGCTTCAGATTCTAAGTTCAATAAAAATACACTCAGACTCACATCAAAAGTAGATCACATTTTAAAATATTTTCAGTCACTTTCCCCCCTAACACTAAAAGGCAACAGCTAAACTAATTGTCACTTATTATTTGGCCCAATTTATAAATGAGGAAATCCAGCCTGAGGTAGGTGAAGTAAACTCCTCAAGATAGCAAAGAAGTAAGAGGTCAAACCAAGACTCAAATTCAGGTCTGTCTGCCTCCACAGCCCATGATCCGTGCTACCTCTCAAATGAAATTCTTAGACTTTTTTTTTTTACTCTAAAATGTATTATAGTTTAAAACAATCCATGTCAAACTGTCAGGTCCTACTGAATGAGTCTACTTGGTGAAAATGGAATTACTGAATTAAATAGGGCATCACAATTATTTCAGTATGTCTCCCAAACTCTGTAATTCTACTTTTTTTTCCCTAGGACTCAACTTACCTGGCTTCATCTTCATAAAACAAATATGGGAGAAATGTTGGGTTCTTCATTCACAGACCTGGGTTTCTATGATTTGTGTGTGTGTGTGTGTGTGTGTGCAATTCCACTTTTTGTCTATTACTTTTCATTTGTAAAGCATAAAATTCTCCTTAAACAATATCCCTCTTTAGAAGATGGTAGTTTGTTCTTCATGCAATTATATGTTTCTGATGGTTTTAGAAGTTGGAGCCATCATCCTAAAAAGATAAAAGGGAAAATACTGGCTCAAGATGTAAGATATTATCTTATTACAATGAAGTCTAAAGTAGTTCAAATCAAGCAATAAGGAAGCCTCTCATAAGTATATGGGGGAAAGTCATGGATGCTTTTTGCCGGAATTATTGCCTGTTGTACCCATTTTCTCTCTGTATCTGTGCCCACTTTTTTTTTTAACTGCTCTCCTGTCCTTTCCCAACTCATTCCTTTACTCATGGCCAGCTATAGGTGCTCAAAACAGGGAGGCCTTAGATTCTGACCTGCTTCCGCAAACCAACTCACTCAGTTTTGTAGATGGTATTTCAAAACCATGGGAAAGGCAATCTAGTCAGGAGCCATTCTGTTCCAATCACTTGTAGTCAGGGCAGTTGGATTCATCTACCATATTGCATGTGATACCAGCACATACAGGCTCTTTGGTAAGGCAGTATCCTCCAGGAGAAAATGACTGATAACGCTAACATAAGGTGGCTCTTCTGAAAATGCAATACAAATCATTAAAAGAATGATTAGAAACTCTTTGAAAGGGAGGTCTAAAGGTGTCATATCCATATATGCTTCAAAAGAGACTGGATCTAAATTTTCAACTTCAAACATGGGTAATTTCTCTAAAATATTAGTTCATGTATAAACCTGAGGAAAAAGCAATACATGTTATCCTTTTAAGGCATTTATTAAGTATATCGACCCCAAATAGTTCTATGAAAAATGAAAAAAAAACAATTACTAAATTGATTTGGGTTATTTGGCTACTTTACAGAAATAGCTGAAAGAAATACTGTCTGAAAATACAAGTGCTATAAATATTTTAAATTTATCATTGATGTGAGCTTGTCTCACATACCTTTACTTGTAGTTCATTTGGTCAGAGTAGCTCAATTATACCTTGTATAAGGTGTATTAAACCTTTTGTTGAAGTCTGCTTATCTGTTAGTATCCAAAAAAGTTACCAAGAGAAATGGGAGCTCATCTAACCTTAATCCCTAACGACTTCTATCTTCTTTTTCCTTTAGAATCTTTGTGCTTCATTTCCTTTACCTGTCAAATGAAGCTCTGTCCATTTGAAAAAAATTATTTTGAATACCTACTAGATGCAAAGTTTGATACTAGTTATTGAGGTGCATGTATGGCTTGAACATTTCTTAAGGGATTTGAGTGTCAAAGTGCTAAAACATGGAATGAATTTGAAAAGAATAAATTCTAATACACACACAAAATATTGTTATTTTCCTTTTTTGAATCCTGTAGAGTATCTGAAGAAATACAAAAGCCTTTGATCTTCCGGGCAACTGAAAATGGAAAGCTGCCACAGGAAGAATCAACTGCACAAATAGTGATTAATATGAAATAGCTAATTGGACCGAGCCCCTGGAGAAAGTACAAAAAGCTCAGAGATGGAGAGGTGCATGTTGCTCTGTTTATTCTGGCAAAATGGAAGTCTTCTCCCATTTACATTTCTTCTTATTAATATGCTACATGGACTATTGGCATATTCTATTTTATTCTGTTTGCAGGGCTTTAAGAAGGTGACTCAGGGGCAGCTAATGAAGGATGACAAGCACCTAATATCAGTCAAATGTTTCATTATTCCTTTTACATTAATCTCCCCTTCTGCAAAGATTAGTTGAAGTGCTTAGCTGGAGGAACTAGGAGGAAATATGGATAGCACTGGAGATCAGATTAATCCTGGCCTTTTGAACACAAGTACAGAATTTGGCTGAGTGTTGAAAAAAGTAGTAAAACCAGATTCCATTTGAACAAGAGCAATTTAATCACTACACAAAGCAGAATAGTCTGCATCTGGGCATCCATGGCTTTAATAGAACTCATGAAGAACTGAGTATTTTATAGATTATGTGATTCTTAGCTCAAGTCTGAACTGGCAAATAAAAAGTCCTACACCTTCAGGCTGAATTATAACCTCAGTTTTTCCTTTTACTTTTTTTTAAGATGTTTTCCTCATTATTTCTAGAAACGTATCCCAAGCACAGGAAGTAAACTGTCAGCAATTAATTATCCAGGCTCATTGGACAAAAAGTTTTCTGCTCCTTCTCCCAGTTCTTTTATCAGAGAAATCTAGGGTGCTCGTCTGTGTTTGGATAATGGAGGCACCCTCATGAGAACTGGGAAGAGAGGTTGGAATAAAGTGGACTCAGTTTACTCACCTGAACGAGAGGAAGAGACTGGGTTCTTCCATAAACTTGATCCTGTTTCTCTTCCACAAGTCACTAGCCATCTTCTGCCTAAAATGGCAGTGAATGCTAAGTAGAAAGAATTCTGTTATAATAAGCCATTTATCGAGCTCTTGCTGTTTACTAGAAACTGAAGAACTTTAACCAAAGCCTTGATTTAGCCTTCAAATGGCATCACTCTGTTTTTTTGTTTTTGTTTTTGTTTTTATTCCATAGATAAAGAAATTGTTTTTGTGAAGAAATACTAGATGCTGAAGTAAAATGTGATTACTGATATAGAGGTAAGTCCTTCGGGAACAGAAGTTAAAGAGAGCAAGACTTCTCTCCAGTTAAAGCTCTCTTAGCCTTCCTGAACCTACCCTGTAAAATGAATCTAGGCAGCCATGGCATTGTTCTGGGAGAGGGGTGTAATAAGGTGCAAGGGATTGGGGAATTCTAACCCTGAAGCAAATGAAATCTGCATAAAGTCCATCTTCTTTCTCCTAACACAATGCTTGAACTTACATTCAAAGCATGGACAATATTACCCAACCAAAAAAAAAAAACAAAAAACAAAAACAAAAACAAAAATCCTTCTGTTTCCACTGATCAAGTGACCCTTTTAAATTGTTATGATCCAGAATGAAGGGGCCAGCGTCAGAGAGGGAGAAGTTTTCACATTCAGTTTTAACACAGTTTTCACATTCAGATAATCTGACTCCAAGACAGATTCTCCAAGACGCTTGTCATGCAAACTGGGGTCCAGGGAGCAATGGAACCAGTATCACCTAGCAGTCAGCCACCCGTGCAGAATTTCAAGCCCTACTCCAGGTCTACTGATTCATAATCAACATTTTATCAAGATCACCACAAAATCTGCATGCACCTAAGAGTTAAATGGCATTGCTGTCTGTCATTATTTCCTTGGTGTTCAATCCTGAGGGGCATCAAAATCACTTTGAAGTTTTGTAAACCTGCGGTCTTGCCAACCTCACTGTATACCTTTGAGATGAGATGGGGCATACATAGGTTTGCTAAATTCCACAAGGGATTTGGATATTTAGCCAAAGTTAGTTTTGACTTCAGCCTTGGAGATTTTTTAGGTAGGTAACAGAGATCTGACCAAGGATGGAGAAGCATCTCTCAGTACCTGCAGACATAATCTGGGTCACATTTTAGATGGTGGCAGCAGAAAATCTTGTGTTCTCTCCTGGGCCTTTAATTTCTTCTCTGAACTTTACAGATGCCTAAACTTTTCCAAAGGCATTCTGTTGAGTCGTTCATCACATTCTCCCCCTCCTTCCACACTCGTATCTATTTACCCTCCACTCATGATAAGAGAGAGAAGCAAGCTAGCATGTAGGTGAAGGACAGGCAGTTCTCTTCCTTTTTTGTGCTCCTTCAAGTTCTGCTTCTGGAGAAGGAATGGAGCCAATAAAAACTGGGAAAACCTCCTGCTTTATCCTTCTTTATGCTTTTTAAAGTCTACTCCATTTTTTTTTTTTTCTCAATAACCAACAGAAGTCCAAACCCTTTGTCTTTTATGTTCCCTGCTTCTTCATCTTTATTGGTAATTTCTCTGACCCAGGATGTATTCTGAGAAGATAAACATTTCAAAAGTGGGTTGTTCACAGCAATCAAACCCATATACTCTATCCAAGGCAAGAGACCTAAATGTCTGTTGAAATAACCATTGAATACATTAATTCATAAATCCACATCTGAACTTATAAACAAGCTTCTCCATTTGCATTGGTTATGTATTTGTACTTGTGTCACTAGCCATTTGTAAGCCCTTGATGTGGAATCTCCTTTTCCAGAACTACCTTGTAAGATTCTTGTAAGCTGATTTCCTAAAGAACAGAGAGGAGGCACTTAAAAGAAAGAATTAGTAGTAGTGATTTGGCAACCATAAGTTCAATATTTTGCTCTTCTCCCACACTTACAAATTATCTCTTGGTGAATTTTATATTAATAGCAATGATTTTAATGTTCACTTTTTGGCACCATGGGCTTTAGGGCCTCTGGGTGCTGGAACAAAATTTATTGAACAAAATGAAAAAAAAATTCACCAAATAGGATTGTATCTATTCTCTTCTTGGGGCAATTTTTCTTTAATGGACAGACTTCTTCAATGAGCACAAAGCTATTAGTTAGACATAGTATTGTAATGGCTTTGATGTATGTCAGAGTTGAGTTCCATTTCCAGCTGCATCAGTCTCCATCTGTCACCTGAGAGTCAATATTCCTCCTCATCTGTAAAATGGTATCTATGTCAGGGTAGTTGTGAAGGATTAATGACGTCACTCATGACAAGTCTTCACCAAGTAAACACTCTGTAGATATTAGTTGTTATCAGTATTTTATTGTTTTTGTTACTATCATCTGAAGCAGGATTTTGGGTCTCTGATGTCATGATCCATTTGGGAGCCACAGTCAATCTGATGGGAGCGAGGAAATGATATTGCAAGTAGAATGAAGGTGAAATAATGTGTCAAGGTTCTAAGAATTGGGTGGAGGAGCTGGGGTATTTATGGAAGGCTGATAGAACCACACATAAAGCAACAATCTAAATTGTATTTGAGAAAGCAGGTAAACTAATATTGAATTGTTTTATATTTCAATTAGGTATAGTTGACATATAATAATATATTAGTTTCTGGTATATAATAATTTGACAATTGTGTACAAGATGCAGTGCTCACCACAATGTCTAGTTAACACTGGTCATCATAAAAAGTTACTACATAATCACTGACTATATTTCCTATGTAGTACTTTTCATCCCCATGACATTTATTTTATGGCTGGGAGTTCATATCTCCTATTCCTCTTCCACTGTTACACATATACCCCCACCCACTCTCTCTTCTGGCAACAGTTTTTTCTTTGTATTTACGAGTTCATTTCTTTTGTTTGTCCATTTGTTTTCTTTTTTAGATTCCTCATGTAAGTGAAATTATATGTTATTTGTCTTTCTCTGATTTATTTCATTTAGCCTAGTACTCTAAGGTCCATCTATGCTCTCACGAAGAGAAAGGTTTAATTCTTTTTTATGGCTGATTAATATTCCATTTTATATATATATATATACACACACACACACACTCGATGATATATATATATGATATATATAGTGAACACTTGGACTGCATCCATGTCTTGGTTATTATAAATAATGCTTCAGTAAACATAGAATGTATATATCTTTTCCAATTAGTGTTTTTGTTTTCTTCTGAATAATACCCAGAAGTGGAATTAATGGATCATACGGTATTTCTATTTTTAATTTTTGGAGGAACCTCCATACTATTTTCCACAGTGGCTGCACCAATTTGCATTCCCACCAATAGTGCACAAAGGTTCTATTTTCTCCACATCCTTGACAACATTTGTTACTTTTCGTCTTTTTTGATAATAGCCATTCTCATTGGGATAAGGTGATATCTTATTATTGTTTTAATTTGCAATTCCCTGAGGATTAGTGATGTTGAGCATCTTTTTATTTGTCTGTTGGCCACCTAAATGTCTTCCTTGGAAAAATGTCTATTTGGGGTTCTCTGCTCATGTTTTAATCAAATTTTTAATTTTTTGGTATTAGGTTGTATGTGTGTTCTTTATATATTTTGGATATTAAGTCATTATTGTATATACTATTTGCAAATATATTCTCCCACTCAGTTAGTTGCCTTTTTGTTATATTGATGATTTCCTTCACTGTGTAAGAGCTTGTTAGTTTTATGAATTTCCAATTGTTTATTTTTGCTTTTCTTTCCCTTGCCTGGGGAGACATACCCAGAAAAATATTGCTAAGGCTACTATCCAAGAGATTACTGCCTACCTTTTGTTTTAGGACTTTTATGGTTTCAGGACCCACATTTAGGTCTTTAATCCATTTTGAGTTTATTTTTGTGTATGGTGTAAGAAAGGGATCTAGTTTTCTCAGCACCATTTATTGAAGAGACTGTCTTCTCCCCATTGTATATTCTTACCTCCTTTGTTGTCGATTAAGCATGGGTTTATTTCTAAGCTCTTTATTCTGTTCTATTGCTCTTTGTGCCTGTTTCTGTGCCAGTACCATACTTGTTTTGATTACTATAGCTTTTGTAGTATAGTTTGAAATCTGGGATTTTGATAACTCCAGGTTTGTTCTTTAATCTCAGGATTGTTTTAATGTTTTTGTGGTCTTTTGTGATTCCATACAAATTTTAGGATTTTTTGTTCTAGTTCCCTAAAAAATAGTGTTGGTATATTAATGGAGATTGCATTGAATTTATAGGTTGCTTTGGGTGGTATAGGTATTTTAAAAAAAATTAGTTTTTCCAGGAGTATTTCTTTCCATTTGTGTCATTTTCAGTTTATTTCATATACATCTTATAGTTTTGAGAGTACAAGTCTTTCACCTCCTTGGTTACATTTATTCCTAGTCATTTATATATTTATTTATTTTTTTTGGTGTAACTAGAAATGGGATTGTTTTCTTAATTTCGCCTTCTGATCTTTTGTTATTAGTGTATAGAAATGCAGTGGATATCTCTGTATTGATTTTGTATCCTGCAGCTTTACTGAGTCCGTTTATTCTGATAGTTTTTTGGTGGAGTCTTTAGGATTTTCTATATATAGTATCATGTCATTTGAAAATAGAGATAGTTTTACTTCTTCCTTACCAATATGGATACCTTTTATTTCTTGTCTGATTTCTATGGCTGAGACTTCAGTATTATGTTGAATAAGAGTGTGAGAATAAACATTCTTGTCTTCTTCCCGATCTTAGAGGAGAAGCTTTCAGTTTTTTACCATCAAGTAAGATATTAGCTGGATTAGTAATATGTAAATTTATTATGTTAAGGTATGTTCACGCTAAAAATCTTGTGTTGAGAGATTTTATCATTAACAGATACTGCATTTTGTCAAATGCTTTTTTTACACCTCTTGAGACAATCATGATTTTTATCCTGTATGTATGTATTTTGAGAAGGAGAGCAGGGAGGGGCAGAGGAAGAGTGTACAGAGAATCTTAAGCAGGCTCCATGCCCAGCACAGAGCCCGATGTAGGACTTAATCTCACAACCCTGAGATAATGACCTGAGCTGAAATCAAGAGTCAGACTCTTAACTGAATGAGCTATCCAGGCACCCCTATCTTTATTTTGTTAATTGTATATCACATTGATTGATTTGCAGATATGGAACCATCCTTGCATCCCTGAAATAAGTTCCACTTGGTCAAGGTCAGTGATCATATATTTTGAAATTCAATTTACTAATATTTTGATGAGGATTTTTGTATCTGTGTTCATTGGAGACATACATTTGCCTGTACTTAGTGTATGTACATATATATTTGATTTTGGTATCAAGGAAATGTTGGCCTCATAGAATGAATTCGGAAGCATTTCTTCCTCTTCTATTTCTTGGAGTAGTTTGAGGAGAATTGGTATTAACTTCTCTTTAAATGTTTAGTAGAATTCACCTGTGAAGCCATCCGGTTCTGGAATTTTGTTGGAAGTTTTTTGATTTCTGATCAATTTCATTACTAGTAATGGGCCTTTTTTATATTTTATTATTTCTTCCAATTTAGTTTTAGAAGAGTGAATATTTCTAGAAATTTCAACATTTTCTTCTAGGTTGTCCAATTTGTTGGCATATAATTTTAACAATAGTCTCATAATCCTTTCTAGTTCTTTGGTGTCAGTTGTAACTTTTCATTTGTTTCAGGTATTATTTTTGTCCTGGTTAAAGGTTAATCAATTTTGTTTATCTTTTCAAAGACCCAGCTCTTGATTTTTATTGATCTTTTCTATTGGTTTTTGTCTCTATTTCATTTATTTCTGCTCTTTTATTCTACTAACCTTAGGCTTTATTCTCTTTCTAGTTCATTTAGGTGTAAGGTTAGATTATTTGAGATTTTTCTCATTTTCTTGAGGTAGGCTTATATTGCTATAAACTTTCCTCTTAACTACTTTTATTACCTCACAATGATTTTGAACCATTGTATTTTCACTTTATTTACTCTTGAGGTGCATTTTTATTTCCTTTTGATTCCTTTGTTGACCCATTTACTGTTTCATAACATGTTGTTAGCCTATACATGTTCTCCCCCCCAACCCCCTATTTTTCATTTTCTTTTTTTGTGATTGAATTTTAGTTTCATGCCGTGGTGATTGAAAATGATGCTTCATATGATTTCTGTATTCCTAAATGTATTGATCCTAACATGTGATTTATCTTGAAGAAGGTATCACTTGCACTTGAAGAGTATGTGTATTCTGTTAGTTTTGGTTGGAATATTCTGTATATGACTTTTAAGTCCACCTGGTCCCAGGTGTTTCAAAGTCATTGTTTCCTTATTAATTTTCTGTCTGGATGTAAGTGGGTGTTAAAGTCTGCTTCTATTGCTGTATTACTGTCAACTTCTCCCTTTATGTCTGTTAATATTTGCTTTATATATATATTGAGTGCATAGATATTTACAATTATTATATCCTCTTGTTGGATAGATCCCTTTATCATTATTTGTTTTAAAGTCTATTCTGTCTAAATAACAAGTGGGTGAATGAAGAAATCAAAGAGGAGATAGAAAAAATACATGGAGACAAATGGAAACAAAATGGACCAAAATCTTTTGGACATAGGCAAAGCAGTTCTAAAAGGGAAGTTTATAGTGATAAAGACCTCTAAGAAACAAGAAAAATCTCAAATAAACACTTTAACCATACACCTGAAGATTGGAAAGGAAAAAAGGAGAGGCTAAACTAGAGTTAGGTCTTTGCAAAGTTAAACTAAATTGATAAACCTTTAGTTAGACTCATCAAGAAAGAGAGAGAACCCAAATAAGTAAAATCAGAAATTAAAGAGAATAGTAACAGATACTACAGAAGCAGGATTATAAGACTGCTATGAAAAATTATATGCCAACTAACTCAACAACCTAGAAGTAGTAAATTCCTACCAGTATAATCTTTCAAAACTGAATCAGGAAGTAAAAGAAAATCTAAACAAGATTGATTACTAGTAATAAAATTCAATCAGTAATCAAAAAATCCCCAACAAAGAAATGTCCAGGACCAGATGGATCCATATGTGAATTCTACCAAACATAAAGAAGTGTTAACACCTATTCTCAAACTATTCCAAAAAATATAAGATGAGGGAAAGCTTCCATATATATTCTATGAGACCAGCATTACCCTGATGCCAAAACCAAAGAAAGACACTTAAAGGCCAATATCTCTAGGGAACAAAGAAGTAAAAATCCTCAACAAAATATTAGCAAACCACATTCAATAAAACTTCAGAAGCATCATTCACCACAATCAAAAGGAATTTATTCTTCAGACACTAGGAGAGTCCAATATTTGCAATTCAATCAACATGATACCCCACGTAATCAAAGTGAAAGATAAAAATCATGATTATCATAAGAAATTCAAAAAAGTCATGTCATAATTTAACATTAGTTCATGATAAAAACTCTCAGCAGTTTCGAAGGCATATACCTCAACATAATAAAGGCCATCTATGACAAATACACAGCTAGTATCATCCTCAATGGTGAAAACTGAAAACTTGTCCTCTAAGATCAGGAACAAGACAAGGATTTCCACTCTCACTACTTTTATTCAACATAGTACTGGAAGTCCTAGCTGCAGATAATACAGTAAAATTATCACTATTTTCAGATGATACCATACAGAGAAAACCCTAAAAACTCCACCAAAGACATAATGAAGCTAATATATGAATTCAGTAAAGTTGCAGGATACAAAATTAATATATGGAAATCTGTTGCACTAATAATGAAGTAGCCCAAAGAGAAATTAAGAAAACTATGAACTGCAACAGAAAGAATAATATCCTTAGGAATAAACTTAACAAAGTAGGTGAAAGACCTGTAACTGTGAAAACTATAAAACATGATGAAAAAAATTGAAGATAACAAAAAAATATAAAGACATCATGCTTATGGACTTGAAGAATGATATTGTTCAAATGTCCATGCTATTTGAAGCAATCTACATATTCAGTCAATTCTTATCAAAATACCAACAGTACTTTTTGTAGAACTAGAAGAAATAATCCAAATATTTATAGGGAATGACAAAAAACCCTGAATAGCCAAAGTAATCTTGAAAAACAAAGCTGGAAGTATCACATTCCCAGATTTTCAAGTATGGTACTGACACCAAAAAAAAAGTGCAGAGATTAATGGAATAGAATAGAAAATTCAGAATTAAATCCAAACCTATATGTCAGTCCATGACAGAGGGGGCGACACTCTGTAGGAAAAGACAGTCTCTTTGATAAATGGTGTTGGGAAAATTGGATGACTACATGCAAAAGAATGAAACTAGACCACTTTCTCACACCATACACACAAACTCAAAACTGTAAGGATCTAAATGTGTCATGAAACCATAAAACATCTAGAAGAAAATATAGGCAATAATCTTTTTGATATCAGCCTTAGCAACAGTTTTCTAGATATGTATCCTAAAGCAAGGAAACAAAATTAAAATAAAACTATTATTACAGACCCCAAAAATGTTTTTAGACAATGAAGAAAACTATCAACAAAAGAAAAATGCAACCTACTGAATGGGAAAACATAACTGCAAACAATAAAGTCTATCTTGTCTGATATGTCTTGCTATCTACCTTTTTCTCCCCATCTGTATGTGTCTTTAGGTCTGAAATGAGTCTCTTGTAGGCAGCATATAGATGGATTTTGTTTTTTTTTAATACATTCAGTCACCCTGTGTCTTTCAATTGGATCATTTAGACCAATTACATTTAGAGTACTTACTGATAGGTATATACTGACTGCCATTTTGTTCATTTTTTTCTGGTTGTATGTAGTTTTTGTTTTTCGTTCTCCTCTTCCTATCTTCCCTTGTGATTGATGACTTTCTTTAGTGTTATGTTTGGATTCCTTACTCTTTATTTTTTATCTATTGTAGGTTTTGGTTTGTGGTTATCATAGAGTCAAATATAATACCCCGTGTATATGGCAGTCTATATTACCTTGATGGCCTCTTAAGTTTGAACACATTTAATTCCCCCCAACATTTTATGTTTACGATGGTATATTTTACATCTTTCTATTTTGTGTATCCCTTGACCAATTTATATATATATATGTGCGTGTGTATACATATATAATTGATTTTACTACCTTTATCTTTTTATACTAGCTTTTCAAGTGACTGATCGACTGTCTTTATTGTTCATTTGCTTTTACCAGTGCAATTTTTCCTTTCAAAAACTTTTACTTCTAGGGTGCCTGGGTGGCTCAGTTGGTTAAGCGTCTGCCTTCGGCTCAGGTCATGATCCTGCAGTCCTGGGATCGAGTCCCGCATCGGGCTCCCTGCTCAGCAGGGACTCTGCTTCTCCCTCTGACCCTCTTCCTTCTCGTGCTCTCTATCTCTCATTCTCTCTCAAATAAATAAATAAAATCTTAAAAAAAAAAAAAACTTTTACTTCTAGGTATGACTTTTTCTTTTCCACTTAACGAAGTCCCTTTAACATTTCTTGGAGGGATGCCAGTCCTGACTGAGGCTGCCCACAGGGTGTGGTAGGAGTTACTGTGGAGGGGTTCCTCTTAGGACAGGTGGGTTGGGCAGGGTGGATCTGTAGAGAAATGTCTAAACTGGCTAGGCAGTGTAAGCAACATAGATGGAAGGTGTCAGAACTGGTTTCCACAATTATCTGGCTGGCGAGGCTGTAGGAGGGCAAGAAAAATGGCACCTGTCAGCATTTCCATTCCCAGAGAAAGCTCCTGCAGATCCCTTCTCCTCTAGCATATGTCCAAAAATTAGTCAATAAATCTTCCTGTATACTCAGAACTTTTCACGCTGCTGCTTCTGTGCTGGGTCTCCGGCCTAGTGATACAGCATGCTGGCCCTTTAAGAGTAGAGACTCAGTGTCCTATAGCCCTCCAGCTCCAAGGGTTAAGCTCCCCTGATTTTCAAAGCCATAATACTATGTGGGCTTGTCTTCCCAGTGCAGGTCCCCAGACCTTGGGGTTTTTAATCTGGGGCTGAATCTCTTGGTTCTCAGGCAGTGACACTATACCTATGATATTCCTTCCTCTTGTGGGCTGCCACTGTTCCAGGGCTTTGTTTCCCTACCAGTCACATATTGGCTGTGTGACCTTAGCTGAGTCATCTCTGATCTTCAGTTTTTACATTGTTGAAGGGGAACAATTATACCTCATGGCACACTTCCAAAACCTGTTGTAAAGAAAACAAGTAGGTGTGCAAATGTAATGAGTCTTTGTTCATAAACTCAGATGTGCAAAACTATCAAAAAACATTTAAAATAGAATCTGCACCCTCATCCCAGTGGGCTGGCAGAAAATTCAATCTTGGTTATTTTGAGTCTTCCTCCTCCCTACACCTGTAGGAAGGTGTTTTGGCATCACAAGAGCATTCAGAAGACTCCCTCAGGCCACTGACCTTTTGTTTACTCTTACTAACAATGAGACATATCCATTGTCTTTACTCACATTTCCCTTATTTCCATGCTTCCCTACAGACATGGAGATGCTTGGCAAAGCCTGGACTCCTGTGCCAAGCAACATCCTCCCTAGGTGCATTTGTTTGCACCCCCCATTCATCCCCATCAATGATCACTTCCCAGCCAGGGTGGTGCTCTCTTTTTTTTCCCACCTTCTCTAGAATACCCATTATTAAAAAAAAAAAAAAATGTTCTGAGGCCTTTCATCAAAACTAGAAGGATCTATTGAACTCAAGCAGATTTTGCTTTGCTTTCTACCCCGCAAAACTGGCTTGAGACAGGGGGTCCAGAAAATACACAGGACCTGGATACATACTCAGAAAATGAAGAAGGGAAAAACAGAATAATACAAATTTGTATATTAATAAGTTATCTTGTCAAAGGGCATTTAAAACACATAAACTCTGATACATACATGCATTTGTGGTTAGAACTCACCCCTGAGTTACAGGTAGCTTTGTGGAGCAGTGGGTAACTAACCAGAAAAGAGGCATGTCCTCCACCATTCACAGATGCTGCTCTTTCTCGGTTGTAGTTCATGTCACGGTCATTACATTGTGGATTTCATCTTTGAAGAGGCCTCCAGAGCCAGTATAGATCACTGAATCTTTGATTAAACTCTGCTAAGGCCTAATAGTCTGGAATGTTTCATTATTTTCTTGGCAGGACTAGTATGTTATTTTTTAGCAGCCTGCAGAAAGCAGAAGTTGGGAAAAGGCGTATGCCACTGTTTGGGGATCCACAAGCAAGGGGCCCATTACAGTGCCTTTAAAAAGAATATATTCACTAGTAGTCCTTGCTCTTTTCTGTGTTGGAGTCTCAGTTCCATTTCCTACCTCCCCTACCCATCCAACCAATGTCCACCAAAATGGGCATGTAATATTAACTTCTACTTATTTGGTGCTTACTCTGTGCCAGCCTTTGTATTTAGAACTTAAAAGGCCTCTACCATTGTAGTGGGTTGAATTGTGCTCTCCCCCAAAACTATATTCCCTAAAAAGATGTATCCAAGTCCTAATTGCTCATGCCTATAGAAATAAGGTCTTTGCAGATGTGTTTTGGGTTTGATAATGTCATCCCAAAGTTCATGTATACCTCAGCCTTTGCATGTGACTTAGGAAATAGAGTCTTTGCAGATGTAATTAGTTAGGGATCCGAAATTTGCTCCTATTTCATTAAGGAGGCCCTAAATTCGATGACTGCTGTCATTATAAGAGGAGAGCATAAAGACTCAGACAAACATACAGAGAAAGTAGGTTATACGAAGATGGAGGTATGCTGCAGCAAGCCAACAAATGCCAGGAGCCTCCAGATGCTAAAATAGGTGAGGAAGAAATCTCTTCTAGAAGCTTTGGAAAGAGCAAGGCATCTTGATCACGGACTTCTGGACTCCAAAATTGTTGGAGAGTAAATTTCTGTTGTTTTAAGCCACTTACTTTGGTGGTATTTTGTTACCTAGCATCCCTAGGAAAGCAATGTAAGATATAACTAAGGAACTCAAGAAGAGATTATTCTCAATTTAGAGTGGAGCTTAAATCCATAAGGACTGGTATCCTTATAAAAGAAAAAAAAAAAGGAGATCTGAGACATAATAACCTAGAGGACAAAGCTGTGAGAAGACAGGGGCAGAGATTGGAGCAATGGGTGTATAATCTAAACACCAGGATTTGCAGACAACCAACAAAAGCTAGGGAAGGGGCTAGGTATGGATTCTCTCTCAGAGCCTCCAAAAGGAAACAATCTTGTCAATACCTTGATTAAAGACTCTGGTTTCCAGAACTGTGAGATAATACACTTCTATAGTTTTAAGCCACCAAGTTTGCAGTAATTTGTTACAGCAGCCCTAGAAAACGAATATAACAATTTAATCCTGACAATAGCCCTGTGATAAGTAATCTCATCCCCTTTTCACTGAAAAGGAGATTAAAGAGAACAGTGGTTAAAGTAGCTTGACAGTATCACACAAATTTCAATTGCACAGCTAGAATTCAAACTCAGGGTTTAAGTCTAGCTCTTCTCAATCCTGAGCCCACATGCTTCACTCTTTTACCAAATCAATTTTCTATATCTACTAAGGGAATATTTCTTTACCCAGAAGAACCACTAAAATAAATAAATAAAACAGTCTATTTCCTTGAAACATGTATAAGAGAAGTGAAAAGAACCAAATCTACTTCTTTTCTTCCTGAGTTGATGTCTATTTTGTCCAGGCACTATACTGTATTCTGAGGAGACAAGGGGGAAAAGGTGCAGTTTCTATCTCTAAAGCATTAACTATTGACTAACTGAAAAAAAAAACTAGTGACTCCCAGAATGATGTGGGGGCCTTGAGAGGCATACCTAGTAGCAAGTAATACTTCAAAGAGATAGTGCTATCTTGAAATGTGAAAGGGACTTAATGCATCCATAAAGAAGTGGAATACCGGCAGGCATATGGTGGGGGCAGGGAAAAGGAGAGCACTTTTGATGGAAGGTACACATGTACAAAGATTAGAGGTGAGAAAGATTATGGCCCATTTATGGTATGTTTCCTTGGGGCCAGAGATCAAGCTAGGAACAGAGCAAGGAGCCAGCTCTATGATGAACTCTGGATGCCAAGATGAAATGAATTCTCAAAAGAGAGAGGAACTCCAGGGAAGACACAGGGAATGCAACATTTCAGTGAGATACCATTTTTCAACAAATAGTATCTGCCTTGCCTATCCTTTGAGCTAAAAGAGCAAGGTTGTGATGTCCTAGTAAAATATTTCTCTTTTAAACCTGAACTTTATTAGTATCTGTAAAAGAAAAATTGTACTGGACAAGTGAAACAGGCAAGAAAGTCTTATTCAAAATTACTGCAATAGGGGAGAGTGAATGAACCCCACTCTACTGAAACAAAAGGCAGGAGTTTTTAAAAGTGATGTGAGCTAAAGGAGAAGTACTGGCTGGAGTTTAGGGAAGAGTTTGGTCAGTGTAATTAGACCATGAGTGTTTGCTAATTGGTGCTTATCAAAGTTAAACTCCTACCCTCCCACAGAGACTGGGATATAGAAGCAAGATCTCCTTATATAATTTCATTTCAAAGGGATAACTCCCCAGTATCAAGAAAGACATTCCTAGGATATAAAACTGGCAAGAAGCTGGAGAAGATTTACATCTCAAAGAGGCAGAGAAAGGACTTGTAAATGAAAGTTTTCTAAAGTAAATGCCTAAGAAAAGTGGGGGTTGGCCCACTTTTGGTTAAGAAGCAACCTGTCTAAAGTTTAGTCAAGTTGAGGGAACTTTAAGGCTGTCTTGGTCATATGGAACCAGTTTGATGTTTTTGTTTTTAAACAAACAAAACACCAATCAGTTTAAGTCATGGCAATTAGGGTGACAGAAAAAGCTTGGCTTTTGTCAACAGGAAAATCTAGATTTATATCTGGATGCATTACTGAATCTCACGGATCCTGTTTCCTCATTTATAAAATAGAGAAGATATTTTATACATACTTCGTGGGGTTGCTTTAAGGATTTACAAGTCATGCAAATATATTTAATAATGCCAGATTTTCTAATTTTTCTATTACATGACTATTTGGCCAATTTAGGTAAGTGTCTGGTTGATGGAGATTTCTAATCTGCAACCAGTTGTACAACCTATGGGGTATTGTATTTGCTCAATGAAAATGCTACTTCTATTTTCATCCTGTGATATTTTGGATACTAAGTCATTTAAAAACACAATACCAAGTGAGAAGGACACAAAAAAAGTATTTGTTCATTTGGAATAATGTCTTCTGTTTATCAGTTTAGGGTTCTCTTTAGCCATGCCACAAGCAGAAGTTGGTCTACAGGGCATAGTGAGAGGAGCTGCACAGAGACATTCATGTATGCAAATGAACTCCCTCCCCCCGCCCCCCCAGAGGACAAGAGTCAGGGGATTTAAAAACCATTGGTGGAAATGAATGCACACTGGTACAGTCACTGTGGAAAACAGTGTGGAGTGGAGGTTCCTCAATAAAACAGAACTACCCTATGATCCAGTAATCCCAAAGAATACAAAAACACTATTCAAAAAAACATATGCACCCCTATGTTTATAGCAGCATTATTTACAACAGTCAAGATATGAAAGCATTCCAAGTGTCCACTGATAGAGGGATGAATAAAGAAGATACAGTACACACACACTAGAATATTACTCAGCCATAAAAAAGAAGGAAGTTTTGCCATTTGCAATTTACATGGATGGATCTAGAGAGTATAATGCTAAGTGAAATAAGACAGAGAAAGACAAATACCATATGCTTTTATTCATATGCAAAACTTAAGAAACAAAACAAACAAAAAGACAAAAAAACAGACTCTCAACTACAGAAAACAAACTGATGCTTACCAGAGGGATGGTGGGGGGATGGATGAAATAGATAAAGGGGATTAAGCTCATGATGATAAGCACGGAGTAGTATATAGAATTGCTGAATCACTATATTGCATACCTGAAACTAATGTAACACTGTGTGTTAACTATACTGGAATTAACATTTTCATTAATGCCTCATTCCCGAATTTTATCTGTATTGTTTCAAAACCCAAAACAGAGCCACTGAAATCCATCACGGCAGTACATCCATTTGAAATAATGCATTCCAATAGCATCACAAGTTTCAATGCAGTTCTTTTTTCCTAAGGAGAATTTGCAAAGCATAAGCAAGAAAAAGAACAATTAAGGATTCAGAAAACAGTCCACATGGTGCCCTCAATAGCATCTAAGTCCCTGAGGGCCACATTTTCCTTTTCAATCTTTAAACTCAAGTCCCTTTTACTCCTATGCCTTCAGCTCTTTTCATTTTAATGGACTATTTCACCACATCTTAAAATACACATCTCTTGAAGATACAACTGTCTGCTCTGCTTCGAATATTTTCATTACATTTTATTACAAGCTTGGTTCAAGAGAAGTTTTACACCTAATTTGAAGGACCTGCCCTGTCAGTTTCATTTTCCTTCAAGACTTTTATTAGGCTAATTTGATTCAGCTATGAGTTGTTCTTTGTAAATCCAAAGCACTCTGTTATTCCTCTTACTTAAAAAAAAAAAAAATCTTTCCAAAGCATATGAGCTCTACTCTAGCCTTCCCATTCTTATTTTTGCAGAATTGTGCTTACTTTGAGCTATATATAATGCCTAGTTAATCTATTCAATAACTATTTATTGAGCACCTCTAATGTGTCAGTAATACTAAGATGACTCAAAAAACATCCCTGAGCTCAAGAAGATCATACTTTAAGGGTAGAGGCTGCTATGAAAACAAATAAATATAAGGCATTGATATGAATGCAATAATGGAACTATATTCAAAGCACTCTGGGAACACTACCATGTAGGAGAGAAATAGTTTTATAAATTGGGTGCCATTAAACTACTTTAAGGCAAGAGGCACTTTAAAGGAAATTCATAACGAATATTTTAATAAATGAACTAGTGAATTTAAAAATTATCAATATAAATATAAATCTTAGATTTGCTTAAGCTTTGATATTAATATTCTCCAAAATATATTCCTTTAAAGATCCTATACTAGTTAAAAAAATTCCATAATCAAGTAAATTTCACAAATAAAGCATACTTTATTGTTGGCATGTGACTGCATAGTGTACATTAGTGTATTAAAGTTTCTTAAAAGTTCAGATTGTTTAACTTTAGTAACTCAGCATTTTTTAACTTACTTGACCACTGACACTTTTTTTTTGGTAACAGTTATTAATATCCCAAGAACTAGTGTTCTAAGGAATACACTTTGAAAGATATTCTTTTACATAAATATTCAACTTGAAAGTTAGTGGAAAATGTCAGACCAGTCCAGACAACCAGACACAGTGAGTTTTGATGCTTTAATAAGGCATCTCCCAACATCAAGTAATACCAAAAATTACTTTATAAAAAGGGGGAAAAAAAAACATAATTGCCTGACCACCCAGAAATAGCTACTATTAACATTACTTACTTCTTTCCAGTCATTTGCTTTTATATTTTGAAATCTAGATATAATGAAGCATATACATATTTGTATATACTAATTTTCATATCTATTGTGCTGATTACAAAAATAACTATTCTCGCTCTGGAACAACAGAAGTTTAGAAAACAAAAATCATGTGGAAGAGGGAGGTTCCTAGATAGTAGCATGGGAAGACTCTGAACTTGCCTCCGCCCATGGACATAGCAAATCTGCACCTACCTATAGAGCAATACCTCCTAAAGAAGAACTGAGGGCTGATTGAAAAGCTTTTGTGCAGCAAAGGACAGAGGACCACACAGAGGATGGACTGGAGATGTTCCTGCACAAAGTCATTCCTTCAAGTCTGAAAAAATTAGTTGTTCTGCCAATTTCATAGAAGCAAGTGCAAAAAGCCAAACACAATGAGGAGACAGAGAAATATCCAAACAAAAGAGCAAGACAAATATTCAGGAAAAAGAACTAAATGAAATGGAGATAAGCAATCTACCTGATAAGGGGATCAAAGTAATGGTCATAAAGAGGTTCAGTGGACTTGAGAAAAGAGTGGATGAACTCAATGTGAACTTTGACAAAGAGGTAGAAAATATTAAAAAAAAATCGAGCTGAAGAATAGTAACTAAATTGAAAATACTCAATAAAGAATGAACAGCACATTAGAGGATGCAGAAGAATCGATCAGTGATCTGGAAGACAGAGCACTGGAGAGGACCAAGGTGAGCATGAAAAAACAAAATGAGTATAGGTTAAGAGACCTCTAGGACAACATCAGGAACACTAACATTCACATTATGGAATCCCAGAAGGAGAAGAGAGGGGGAAAAATTTATTTGAAGAAATAACAGCTGAAAACTTGCCTAACCTGGGGAAGGAAACAGACATTCCAGTTCAAGAAGTACAGAAAGCCCCTATCAAGATGAATCCAAGGAGGTCCACACCAAGACACAATATAATTAAAATGTCAAACATTCAAGATAAACAGAAAATCTTAAAAGCACCAAGACAAAAAACAACTAGTTATATACAAGGGAAACACCATAAGGTTATCAGCTGGTTTATCAGCAGAAACTTTGCAGGCCAGAAGAGAGTGACATGATACACTCAAAGTGCTGAAAGGAAAAAACAACAACAACAACAACAAAAACCTATAATCAGGAATACTGTACCCAGCAAGGTCATTATTTAGAATTGAAGGAGGGATAGTCTTTCACAGACAAAGGTGTTTATCACCACTAAACCAGCCTTAAAGGAAATGTTAAAAGGGCTGCTTTAAGTTTAAGAGAAAAGGCCATAATTAGACATAAGAAAGTTATGAATAAAAATATATAAACTATGACAGCATATACATAAAACATGGAGGAGCAAGAAAATAATGTTTTTGGAATGTGTTTGAATTTAAATGACCATCAACTTTAATAAAGATTGCTATATACCTAGGATGTTATATATGAAACTCATGGTAACTACAAACCCAAAACCTGTAATTGATATACAGAAAATAAAAAAAAAGAAAGCCAAACATAATACTATGGAAACTCATCAATCACAAAGAAATGGAGCCAGAAAAGAAGAAAGGAACAGAGAGGAACTACAAAACAACAATAAAACAATTAACAAAATGGTAATACCTATCAATAATTACTTCAAATGTAAATGGCCTAAAGGCTCCAATCAAAAGATATAGGGTGACAGACTGGATTTAAAAAACTAGTCACATATATATGTTGCCTATAAGAGACTCACCTCAGACCAAAAGACACATACAGCTGAAAGTAAAGAGATGAGAAAATAGTTATTATGCATTTGGAAGCAAAAACAAAACAAAACAAAACAAAACAGCCAGGATAGCAATACTTTTATCGGACAAAATAGACTTTAAAACAAAGACTGTGGCAAGAGACAAAGAAGGGCATTACATAATGATAAAGGGACCAATCCTATAAGGGGAGATAACAACTGTAAATATCTATGTACTCTACATTGGAGCACCTAAATGCATGAAACAAATATTAATGGATATAAAAAGAGGAACTGATGGTAATACAGTAACAGTGGGTGTGATACAGTTAACACCCAACTTACATCTGTAAATAGATCTTCCAGGAAGAAATCAATAGGAAATGGTGTCTTTGAAAGACACTGAGACCAGATGGACGTAACATATGAATAGAACATTGCATCCTACAACAGCAGCATATACATTCTTTTCAAGTACACGTGGAACATTCTCTAGAATAAATAACATGTTAGGCCCCCCAAACAAGTCTCAATAAATTTAAGAAGATTTAAATCATACCATGCATCTTTTCTGACCACAATGGTAAGCAACAAAAAAATCAATCACAAGGAGGGAGGGGAACTGGAGAAAACACAAATACATAAAGGTTAAACAACATGGTACTAAACAACCAATTGGTCAATGAAAGAAATCAAAGAATTAAAAAAATACCTGTAGAGAAATTAAAATGGAAACAAAAAGGTTTAAAATCTTTAGGGTGCAGTGAAAGCAGTTCTAAGAGGGAAGTTTATAACAATACTGGCCTACAAGAAGAAATAGGAAAAACCTCAAATAAGCAATAGAAACTTTCACTTGAAGGAACCAGAAAAAAAAGCCCCAAATTTGTAGATGAAATAATAAACATCAAAGTGGAAATCATTGCAATAAATACTTTAAAAAAAAAAAACCTAGAAAAGATCGATTAAAACAAGGGCTTAATTTTCTTTGAAAAAATAAATTGATAAAATTTTAGCTAGAC
The DNA here is from genome assembly GCF_003265705.2 of Callorhinus ursinus. Lineage (NCBI taxonomy): Eukaryota > Metazoa > Chordata > Mammalia > Carnivora > Otariidae > Callorhinus > Callorhinus ursinus. Next base: position 23,469,907 of record NW_027397085.1, read on the forward strand.
TTAAAAAAAAAAGACACAAATAAATACTAGGAAAAAAAAAAAAGAGTAGTAACAACTGACACCACAGAACTACAAAGGATTTTAAGAGACTACTGTGAAAAATTCTATGTCAGCAAATGGGACAACATAGACAAAATGGATAAATTCCTAGAAACATACATTCTTCCAAAACTGAATCAAGAGGAAATAGAAAATCTGAACAGACCAATTACTACTAACAAAATTGAATCAGTGGTTCAAAACCCCCCAACAAACAAAAGTCCAGGACCAGATGGATTCACAGGTGAATTCTACCAAATATTTAAGAAGATTTAACACTTATTCTCCTCATACCATTCCAAAAAAATAGAAAAGGAAGGAAACCTTCCAAATACATTTTATGAGGCCAGCATTAGCCTGATTAAAAAAAAAAAAAAACTAAAAAAGACACTACAAGAAAAAAAAAATACAGGCCAGTAAGCTTGATGAACATAGAAGCAAAAATCCTCAATAAAATACTAGCAAATAGCATTCAACAATACATTAAAAGGATTGTTCACCATGATCAAGTGGGGAATTTATTCCAGGCATGCAAGGACAGCTCAATATTCATGTATCAATCAACAGAATGAAAGATAAATATCATATTATTATCTCAATAGGTACAGAAAAGGCATTTGACAAAAATCAACATCCATTCAAGATAAAAACTCTCAACAAAGTGGGTTTAGAGGGAACATACCTCAACATAATAGAGGCCGTATATGAAAAACCCACAGCTAACATTATACTAAAAAACTAAAAGCTTTTCCCCTAAGATCAGGAAAAAGACAAGAATGTTCACTCTTGCCTCTTTAACATAGAACTGAAAGTCATATCCACAGCAATCACACAAGAAGTAAAAGGTCTCCTACTTGGTAACGAAGATTTAAAACTGTCACTATTTGCAGATGACATACTATATATAGAAAACTATATAGAAAATATAGATACTATTTATAGACTCCATCAAAAAACTATTAGAACTAATTAAGTAAATTTGTAGAATACAAAATTAATACACACAAATCAGTAGTGTTTCCATACAATAATAACCAAGTAGCAGAAAGAGAAATTAAGAAGACAGGGTCATTTACAATTGCACCAAAAAGAATAAAATCCCTAGGAATAAACTTAACCAAGGAAATGAAAAACACACACTCTGAAAACTATAAAAAAATGATGAAAGAAATTGCAGAACAGCAGAAACAAATGGAAAGATATTCCATGCTCATGGATTAGAAGAATGTTGTTTAAATGTCCACACTACCCAAAGCAATATACAGATTCAATGTAACCACTATTACAATAGCAACAGCATTTTTCACAGAACTGGAAGAAATAACCCTAATATTTGTATAGAGCTACTAAAGACCAGGAAGCCAAAGCAAACTTGAAAAAGAAGAACAAAACTGGAGATACCACAATCAGATTTCAAGTTATATCACAAAGCCGCAGTAATCAAAACAGTATGGTACTGGCACAAAACTAGACACATAGGTCATTGGAACAGAAGAGAGAGCCCAGAAATAGATGCACACGCATATGGTCAATTAATCTAGGATAGTGGAGGCAAGAATATACAATGGGTGAAAAGACAGTTTCTTCAATAAATAGTGTCGGGAAAAATGGACAGCTATAAGCAAAAGAATGATACTAGACCACTTTCTTACATCATATACAAAAATCAACTCAAAATAGATTAAAGCGTAACTGTGAACATGAAATCATAAAACTCCTAGAAGAAAATATAGGCAGTAATTTCCTTGACATTGGTCATTGCAACATTTTTCCTAGATAGGTCGCCTTAGGCAAAGGAAACAAAAGCAAAAATAAACTATTGGGACTATGCTGAAATAAAAAGCTTTTTCACACTGAAGGTGTAAAACAACAAAGTAACATAACCAAGTAGCTTGACTGAGTCACCCAGGCATCCCCTAGTTAAGATTTCTGACAGTGAACTCTCCCTAAGGGCTGGTCTAAGAAGCTACACCTAGACAAAAGGACAGCTCTAGTATCTTCGACAGTTTCCCTGTTTATATGGTTCAGAAGTATTCCATTTAACAGTGAGTCCCTGTGTGGGTTTTGTTTTTTCCTCCAAGGTCTGCTAATCTATACTCATCTGCATGTGGCTATCATTTAGCCTGGCAACTTAATTGTATTGCTTCTCTGAAATTAGCATCACTGTACCATGAACAATTCCTGGGCAGCACTTCCCATTGCTACTGTAGCTAAATTTCTCTCCCTGGCCACATTTCAGGTTCCTGCCTGATCTGTTTTGGTTTTTCAATTTGCTCATTGGGTTGGCAGGCATAATTTATGGGGCCACTGGCTAGCTGTGGTTTGAGGCCTCTTAGACCCTCAGCTTTCAGGATTGGTGGCTCTGCTAGTCCCTGCATTCCCTAATGTCCTTTTCATTTCCAAATTTCCCTGTTTGTGTAAACAAAGCCAGAGTTAACTGAGTCTGACTCTGATCCCTTTGCTGTTCTGTGGGGAGTAGAATGAGAGCATATAATTGGTAAACAAACAAACAAACAAAACAAAAAGAAAACAACGTTGCTTAGAAAGAAATGAAGCCAGAGAGATTTCAACTCAGCAGAGGGATTCTAATGACCAAGTACTCAGGCTCTTTCATCTAGACTTTAACTTTTGAAGAACATAAAGTGTCACACAGAGGACATGTTGAATGAGAAGGCAGCTAGGGAATATGACAGGGTTAGTGGGGCAACCAGGGGAAAACTCTGGTTGAATCTGGGTGACCCATGGGAACCAGCAATAAGAAAATCATACTGAGTATTGCAAATTTAGTTGTCCTGCTTAGGGGAAAATGCCATATCCCTTTCTTTTTTAGGTAAAATAGTTGAGCTGTTTGTGTCAGGAAGCTGACATGCACTCAGGATCTTGTAAATCCAGTGACTGGTCTGGACATTTTCTACAGGTTATTTCTACATTTATAACAATTTTTCCAGGTTGATATGATTCCAATTTCATCGATGAGAAAAGAAAGAAAATCTCAGAGACAATAATTAATAAATGAAAGTGTGCTCTTTCAGTAACCGATAGACCCTAATTTGATAGACCCTTTATGTCTCTGAATTCCATGTTCTTACTACTGAAGTAGCTCTGTTTTTGTTTTGTTTTTATTTGGCTCATTGACTTTTCAAGGACCTCATGAAAGTTTTGAATCTTGAGCATGGAAAATTGCATATGGGCCAACATTTTCCTTTGGGTTTTACGGCCTCCAATGGTTAAGAAGCCCTTCATTTTGCCACGGTTCTTTCTGCCAAAACAAAGTGGGACTCGAAGTGCAGAAGACTATAAACTGTGGTATTTGGGGATACATGTGCTTCTTCCCTAACAAAAGTAATTCTCAATCAGGAATGATTAAAGGAAATGATGGGAGTTGAGATCAGCCTCTCTTTTGTACCCCTGACACATATACCTCAAATCTCGCTGGGAATTAGTGTTGTAATTGGCTTTGTTACTGATGGCACTGTGTCTTGTTCTTTCAGTGTATTGGTGCTAAAAAAACAAAAAAATGTTGAAAATTTCTGTCCTGATAGTAAAATACTTGGCTAAATCAAAATTATCTGTCTGTTGGCATAATGTAACGTCACATATTGATGCAACTTTTTGGTTACCACCCACCTCAAAAATTTTGGTGAAAACAGACTTTATACAGTAGTTCTTATACTTGAAATTTCTACATCCATCATCTTTTTCTTTTCTACTTAAAAGATCATGAAAGGTGTATGTCACCAGTCTTACCACATTCTGCATGGAAAATGATAAGCAGTTTTCTTTCCCATATGTCATGATTCATGTTCTAGCCCTGTCCTTTTGGATATGTTAGGGGAAGGACACGCTAAGGTAACTGAGAATCAGCAGGTAATACAAACACTCAGTTATCTGCTGAAGGAAGTGTTCATCACCCAGATGCAGTGGAGAGATACTGGTGATTTCTGAGAACGCTAGTTGTGTGATTGCAGATTTGACTCCACGGGAAGTAAAGAGAACCCGTCCTCACTCTGAATGTAAGTTATTCATGAACTTGGGGATGAAAGGCATGTGGACGGGCTTCAGAAATATAAAATACCTAGTGTTTTCTCTGTGTCAAGGAGAAATACTTTCATCTTCATGAAAGAGAGAACAGAAAGAGAATGCTTTTTCAAGAAAAAACAAACAAACCACAAACAAAAAACACACACACACACACACACAAAAAAAAACCCAACTTTTGTATTTTCCATGACACACATAGTACAAGATTAGTTTTCTTCCTTCTCTCTCCCCCCAATCCTCTCCTTACCTCCAAACATCTTGGAATCTTAACATTGTGGAGTTAGATTTAAAGAACAAAGAGTGCCTTAAGTGGGAGACAAAAATGTTTAAAATGTACATGCTAATATTTCATGATGTTGAACCATTCTAACAAAGTGTTTGCTTACCATATTCTTTGGTTTTCTCTGTCACTGGCATCAATTTTATGGAATTATATCCTGGTAAGTAAAAATAGCAAGCACTGATATTCACTGATGCTTATTCTCTTCCAGGCACTATGGTCTAAGCACATTATTTAACATACTGCTTGAGACAGTAGTAGGCAGTAGGAACTGATCCCCACTGTCTGTTTTACAGATGGAGAGACTGAGGCCCACAGAGATTAAAACAGAAAATGCCAGACCAGTTTAGGCAAGCAAATGCAGTGAAATACCCCGCCTTAATAGGTATTGTATAGGTTGCACAATTTACACTTGCTTACCGGGTAGCATCAGAATTTACTCCCAACCTGGTTGACTCCAGAGCCTGTGCTAGAAACGCATCCTACTCAAAGTGTCCTCTGTGAATCAACAGCATCACAAAGGAGCTTGTTAGAAACGCAGAATTTCAGACCTTATCCCTCTTGCAGTCCTGGTAAATGTTTTACAGTCAGCTTTTTGGGGGGCTGTGTGTGGAGGGGGTCCATTGTAGTGTTTGCTGATTTCCATGTTGTAAATACTGCTGTCGTGCCAGACTATAGACTGCCAACATGACAGGTGAAGTCACTAACCACAGAGTAAGGGAAAGAAGTTAATGGTCTGTTCCATCAAGGCACTAGGAGCCAGCTCCCAACACCACTGCACCTCAGACCTACTGAATCAAAATCTTCATGTCAACAAGTTCTCCAGCCAGTTCATACATTTGAGAAGTACTGGTGCAAACCACTGCTTCATACTGCCTTGTTTTGTGGGTTCCACTGAGGCATTTGGTTGTTGTATGGTGTTTTGCTGCCCCTTCAGCTCCCAACATTTGTCAACTCACAGGACAGGGTTCTGGTTGGCTATGCTGGGCATAGCCCAGAGCAGCAAATGCAGTCCGACTTCTGATTTCCAGAACTCTGTCAGGAGAGCTGAAAAACCAACTCCTTGAACTATTATGCAAGGCTTTTCCTGACAGAGAAAAGCATGTATACTGCAAAACACCTGGGGATCAGAAAGTTAGAATTTTTTGCTTTTCTTTGCAAGTACATAAGCTATTTTGTCATGCCCGAGTGCATTTATTCCACGTGTACAAGGGAGAGAAAACATGGCAATAGGAAGGCTTATACTTTGCAGTATTGTACATACCTTTTATCTGGAACTCAACCTTAATGCAAATACATTTTTTCTTGCTTTGCATGTAGAAAACAGAGATCTATTTAAGGAAGTATTTTATAGGATACAAATTAAGAGTAAGACATATTTTGCTCAAGCTCTCACGTTTCTTCTACCTGCAGACTGCAGTCTAATAGCTAATGAGTGAAAGAAAATGCCAGAGAAGAGAAGCAATTTAAAAATTATCCAGGGTGCCTGGGTGGCTCAGTTGGTTAAGCGACTGCCTTCGGCACAGGTCACAATCCCGGAGTCCTGGGATCGAGTCCCACAACAGGCTCCTGGCTCATCAAGGAGCCTGCTTCTCCCTCTGACCCTCTCCCCTCTCATGCTGTTTCTCTCTCTCTCTCTCTCTCTCTCTCTCAAATAAATAAATAAAATCTTAAAAAAATTAAAAAATAAAAATTATTTAAACAAAAATGAATTATTTAAATTTATGAGAGATAGAGAAGCTAAGGCCCAAAGGGTTGGAGGAATGGGCTAAGTCACATTTTTTTGTGGAGCTGGTCAGTGATGAGACCAATAACTCTTCTAGCTGCTGCTTCTTAGACTCATTGGTAGTTTACTGAACTTACTTAAAATGTTCCTCCTTTCCCAAACAGGACTGTCTCCTATAATTTCTTTCCCTTTCATCCATTCTGATGACTTTAAAGACTGTCTATAAATTGATGAATCCCAAGTCAATTCTCCAGTCCAAATTTCATTAGCCTATTAGACTTCTTCACATGAATGCTTTGATGCCTTCAATTCAACTTGTCTTTCCAGTTCTTTTTTAAGGCAGTTTTTCCTGTGTTTCCATAGCACTCACATTTCTCCATCAGAGTACTTATAATACTATGTTTGTCAGCAAGCTCAACTGTATATAGCATAGATTCCAAGCCCATGGTAGCAGTGGCTGTGTTTGGTTCATTTCTTTATCCCTAGCACCTAGCATAATACTTCACACATGGTAGAATGATCACAAAATGCTCAGTATAACAGTGGTACATTGTCCTGAGTTCCTCAGAAGGCAGAGACTGAGGCAAAGGATAATTGCTACTACTTTGTTAGGGAGTACAATCCACTAGACTTGTTATGATAACTGAGAACCAATAGATAATACAAACACTCAGTTAACTACTGAAGCGGGTATTCATCACCTAGATACACTGCAGAGGTCCAGGTGATTTCTGGGAATGCTGGTTGTGTGGCTGCAGATTTGACTCTACAGGAAGTCAAGAGAGCCTTTCCCCCTCAATCTAAGATATTCGATGAGTGAGGGTCAGGGGTGGTTTAGCAGAGGGGAGAAAGCCAATGCAAGCTGGCCACTCAAGAAGTTGTTTATAAACTAGTTTCAGGGAGAGACACGAGAAATACTTTATCCATTGGCTTCTTTCTCCCAGTGGATATAGATTTGTCTCATAAAACACTAACATTTTTTCACTTCTGGTTACTCATGGGTGGGTGTCAAGTGAGGTTCTATAACTAGTCACACCTCAGAGTCAACTGGGTAGCCCTGGGACAAAAGGCAAGAGGTATATAGAATGGTATATGCAGTAATGCTCAAATTAGGTCTTGGGACTTATCCTAGACCCTCTCTCTCTTTTGGGTGGTTCCCCACCTCCAATAAGTCAACATAATTTTATCAAAATATCTCTAAAATATACCTTTTATCTCTTCCTCCACTGCTGTCTTTTTTTTTAATTTTTAGCATCTCTCTCCTTCACTTACATTTATGCCATAATCTTACTTGACCTTTCTGTCTTCCATCTTGCCCCACTGTGAATCATTTCTCTGATTCTAATCCTTCAATGATGCTTTATTACTATCAAGATAAAGTTTAGTCTCATTAACATGACTAACAAGAATTTTTATGTTCTGATTCATTGCATTTGACCAGCCACATCTGTGTCCATATCCCTCCTCAACCACACCAGGATTATTAAACTTTTACAAAATTGAATGATTTACAAATCCCTGCTTATGGTTATGCTCTCTCACACCCCTGGGGCTGGCAAGGTTGCTTCCTCTCCTTGGAACACTGATCTTTGTCCAGTTAGTTTCTCTTCATCCTTCAAAACTCAACTCAGGTATCAGATCCTCTAGAAATCCTGCCCTCACATTTCTGCTCTAGAAATCACCTGGAGGGCTTGTAGTAACACAGATGGTTGGACCCCATCCCCAAAGTTTCTGATTCAATATTGAATATTCACTTCAATTCTGAGGTGGAGCTTGAAAATGTGTATTTTTTAACAAGTTCCCAATGATGCTGATGCTGCTAGTTCAGAACCACACTTGGAGAAGCATAGCTCTGAAGAAACACCTGTATTTTTCTCTCACGTAGCATTTTACACAACTTATATCGTGGTTTGTTTACTGGTTTCTTTCCTCAATCAGCATGTATTCATTGGAGGGCAAGAGCAATGTCTTACTCATCACTGTATTAAGGCACTTGGCACTGTGCCTGGCACATGGGTGCTATGTTAACAGAGGGAACGGGGTAGAGTAGGAAGGAAGAAAGACACTTTTTAATAAGACTGGAAGATAGAGAAAATTAGATGCAGAAATCTTCAGAAAACACCCACAGACCAATGTTCTATAATTTTGGCATAAAATACTATTAAACTACTAAACTGGTATATTCTATTAAGTACCATGGAGTGGAGCCAGTGCAATGTAGTGGCTACGAGTATGGGCTCTGGCATCATACAGCCTTATTTTAACTCCTTGTTCCGATCTGTGATGTTAGGCCTGTTACTTGATCCCTCTCTAAAATTTAGTTTTTACACTTATAAAATGGGAATAATAAAAATGGTACCTAATGGGGTTGTTCTAATGTTTAACTAAGGTAATACATGTTTTTAGTAGTCTTTAGTGTATTAGCACTCAGTAAGTAAATGTTAACTACCATTTTATTATCTGTTCTTTAAATGCTTAGTTGCAAAATGATGTGATTTTAGCAATTTAATAGACATGAGCACCAAAAAACCTGAATGTGAGTTAAGTTGCTTTTGCCTTAGGAGGGACTTTTGTGCTATGAAGCATTGTGTTTATTTTAAACTCTATATAAATAAATATAAATATAAATTAGAGAGAGAGTGAGTGCATGAGAGTGAGGAGAGGGACAAAGGAAGAGGGAGAAGAGAGAAAGAATCTCAAGCAGACTACCCACTGAACGTGGAGCCCGAGGTGGGGCTCTATCTCAAGACCCTGAGATCACAACCTGAGCTGAAATCAAGAGTCAGGTGCTTAACCAACTGAGCCACCCAGGTGCCCCTCTAAATATATTTTTAATTCAGATGGTTCTTACTGAGGTGGAAAATGGATTAAGGAAGAAAGTGATTTTGGTTTGGTAAGATAAATTGTGTATTTTCCACTTGAAATTCATTTTTCAAATATTCACATCCACAAAAGGGAAAAAAATCTTCAAAAGGACCAATCTGCTGAAAGAGTATTTCCAGTGAAATAACTTAAGGTTAGAGACAGCATTTTATCCAAAGATCTGAAAGGACTTAGAAGTCATTAACTAAATATCCCTCCAAAGTACCTTTGACACATGATACACCAATTTTATGGTAAGAAAATGCCTGTCAAATGAAAACACTCAGAAGCAGGATACTGGTGTTCCCATTGGCAGCCGAGGTCAGAAAGTAAAACACTATGAAAGAGAATGAAACTGAAAAGAATTTTTAGACATCTGTACTGAGGGGTCATCTGTAGACCTCACATGAAGACAGTCTTTCTCTCAATGACTAAAAGTACAGGGGAAATAATTTTAATAGTCTTTTTCCTTCTCTTGTTGTTCATTCACCTGTTCAATAAATACTTAAAGTCTAATATGTTCAATGGTGTGCTCATCATTTCTCTTACACTACCTCTTTTAATTTTCATACCTTTTTATGAAGGAAATACTTAGAAAGCAGAAGTTTATAAGGCCTTGGAAGCATTCCTCAGTTGCCTGGTGGTTGGAGAAGTGAGTTTTTCTAACTCCAGATGCTGGGTTCTAATCCCATTGCTACTCCACAGAGCTAAAGGTGCCATGGCAGCCAAAACTTGAAAATGATTTTCTGAATGTGAATATATAAACTATTATCTGTGCTAGTTAAAGAACTTTACTTTTGATATTAATTTAATTGTGCATTTTAAACAGCATATTCTAAAATTTGGAATAGAGTTGTTTTTTTCCCCAGTTTCATTTTTCATGGAAGTATCTGATTTAAATTATGGACATGCATCTTCTTTGCCCTCATAAGGACTCAGTTTTGAGTTTTCTAACAGTTTTCCAAAGCAAATGATTTTTACTTCCATCTAGAGTGTTTGGTGTTTGTGACATAGCACTTTTGGTATCTGTGTCTCCTGTTATCATAAAAATGTTATTCAAAGCCACCAGTACTGGAGGGGAAGAGATGGCAGAAGAGTAGGGGACCCTGTGCCAACCAGTCCCCGGAAATGAGCTGGATATCTACCAGACCACTCTGAACACCCATGAAATCAGCCTGAGATGTAAGAAGATGGATCTGGATCTCTACAAACAGAATATCGCAGGCGGTTGGTTTCGAGGTATGAAGCAGGGAGCCATGATTCTGCAGGCAGATATCAGAGGATAAATGGCAAGGGGAGGGAGCCTGGCTGTGGGGATCCTACACCGCTGGTGAGTGACAGCCTCGTGCGCTGGGGACGGGGCACAGACTCACAAACCGGTAGCGGGGCAAGGACTTTAGGGCAGCCCCCTGGATGGAAAACCAGAGCGGCGGGGCCGCACATGTGAACTCGGGGCGGCTGGCGACTTTAGAAGCACAAAGGGCAGAGACGAGCCTGGACCTGGAGGCGAGGACTGGGAGCACTGTGGAGGTGCGCACAACTCACGATGCTGCAGTTTATAGCAGCACAGACACAAACAGAGATGGTGTGGCCTGGAGCACTAACTGAAGAACAGACTGTGATTGCTATGTTCTGAGGCAGAGTTGGAAACGGTCTCTTCTGCTCTGACTCTCAGAAGAACATAGAAAGCCAACAGGGAAAGCCGCCAGAGAACAAAAGCCCCCAAAACCTGGTTTTCACTGAGCTCATTCCCCCACCACAGGGGGCAGGGCAACTCTGCCCAAACAGGGTTGCCTGAGTAACAGTGTGGCAGTCTCCACCCCCAGAAGACAGGCTGGGAGAACAAGAGGCCAGCAACCCTAAGGTCCCTAGAAAACAGGTGCATCTTGCTTGGGTTCTGGTCAATAATTTGGACTCTATACATTCCCTCAACCACCCCTCAACAGAATGACTAGGAGAAGGAACCCCCAACATAGGAAAGACTCAGACTATGACTTAATGCCACAGATTTACAAATGGATTCAGATATAACCAAGATGTTGGAGATGGATTCAGCTTCGCGATTGTGAAGATAATAGCTAGAATGGAGAAATCGATTAATGGCAACATAGAGTCTCTAAGGGCAGAAATGAAAGCTGAATTGGCAAAACTTAAAAATGCTATCAATGAAATCCAATCTAATCTAGATAATCTAACAGCTAGGATAAGTGAGGCAGAAGAATGAATAAGTGACCTTGAAGACCAATTAATAGAAAAAAAGGGAAAAGAGGAGGCCAGGGAAAAACAACTCAGAATCCATGAAAATAGAATCAGAGAAATAAGTGACACCATGAAACATTCCAATGTCAGAATTATTGGAATCTCTGAGGGGGTGGGAGAGAGAGAGGACTAGAAGATATATTTGAGCAAATTGTAGCTGAAAACTTCCCTAATCTGGGGAATGAAACAAACATTTGTGTCCTAGAGGCAGAGAGGACCCCTCCCAAGATCAAGGAAAACAGGCCAACACCCCAGCATGTAATAGTAAAACTCGCCAATCTTAGAACCAAGGAAACCATCTTAAGGGCAGTTAGGGGGAAGAGATTCCTTACGTACAGAGGGAGGAACATCAGAATAACATCAGACCTATCCACAGAGACCTTGCAAGCCAGAAAAGGCCTGGCGAGACATATTCAGGGTACTAAACAAAAAGAATATGCAACCAAGAATACTTTATCCAGCAAGGCTGTCATTTAGAATGGATGTAGAGATGCAGAGCTTCCAAGACTGGCAGAAACTGAAAGAATATGTGACCACTAAGCCAGCCCTGAAGGAAATATTAAGGCGGGTTCTATAAAAGGAGAAAGATCCCAAGAGTGATATAGAAAAGAAATTTACAGGGACAATCTATAAAAACAAGGTCTTCACAGGCAACATGATGACAATTAATTCATATCTTTCAATAATCACTCTCAACATGAATGGCCTAAATGCTTCCATAAAACGGCACAAGGTGGCAGATTGGATAAAAAGATAGGACTCATCCATATGCTGTCTACAAGAGACTCATATTGAACCTAAAGATACATCCAGACTGAAAGTGAAGGGATGGAGATCCATCTTCCATGCCAACGGACCTCAAAAGAAAGCTGGGGTAGCAATTCTTATATCAGAGAAATTAGATTTTAAACTAAAGACTGTAGTTAGAGACACAGAAGGACACTATATCATTCTTAAAGGGTCTATCCAACAAGAAGATCTAACAATTGTAAACATCTATGTCCCCAACATGGGAGCGGCCATCTACATAAGCCAACTGTTAACCAAAATAAAGAGTCATATTGATAACAATACGTTAATTGTAGGAGACCTCAATACTCCACTCTCAGCAACAGACAGATCATCTAAGCAGAAAATCAACAAAGAAACAAGAGTTTGAATGACACACTGGACCAAATGGACCTCATAGATCTATACAGAACATCCCACCCTAAAACAACAGAATACTCATTCTTCTCAAGCGCACATGGATCTTTCTCCAGAATAGACCACATACTGGGTCATAAATCAGGTCTCAACCGATACCAAAAGACTGAGATTATTCCCTGCATATTCTCAGACCATAATGCTTTAAAAACTGGAACTCAATCACAAGAAAAAATTTGGCAGAAATTCAAACACTTGGAAGCTAAAGATCACTCTGCTTAAGAATGTTTGGGTCAACCAGGAAACCAAAGAAGAACTGAAACAATTCATGGAAACCAATGAGAACGTAAACATGTTGGTCCAAAACCTATGGGATACTGCAAAGGTGGTCCTAAGGGGAAAATACATAGCCATCCAAGCCTCACTCAAAAGAGTAGAAAAATCCCGAATTCACCATCTAACTCTATACCTTAAAGAACTAGAGAAAAAGAAACAAATGATGCCCAAGCCATGCATTAGAAGAGAAATAATTAAGATTAGAGCAGAGATCAATGAATTAGAAACCAGAAACCCAGTATATCACATCAACGACACTAGAAGCTTGTTCTTTGAAAGAATTAATAAGATCAATACACCACTGGCCAGACTTATCCAAAAGAAAAGAGAAAGGACCCAAATTAATAAAATTAGGAATGAAAGGGGAGATATCATGACTGACACCAAGGAAATAGAAACAATTATTAGAAATTATTATCAGTAACTATATGCCAATAAACTGAGCAACCTGGATGAAATGGATGCCTTCCTGGAAACCTATAAACTCCCAAGACTGAAACAGGAAGAAACTGACAACCTGAATAGGCCAATAACCAGTAACGAGATTGAAGCAGTGATCAAAAACCTCTCAAAAAACAGGAGTCCAGGGCCTGATGGATTCCCTGGGGAATTCTACCAAACATTCAAAAAAGAAGTAATACCTATTGTCCTGAAGCTGTTTCAAAAAATAGAAACAGAAGGAAAGCTTCCAGACTCATTGTATGAAGCCAGCATTACCTTAATCCCCAAACCAGGCAAAGACCCCATCAAAAAGGAGAATTTTTCAGACTGATATCCCTGATGAATATGGATTCCAAAATCCTCAACAAAATCCTACCTAAGAGGATCCAACAATACATTAAAAGGATCATCCACCACGACCAAGTGGGATTTATCCCCGGGATGCAAGGGTGGTTCAACATTCGCAAATCAATCAACGTGATGGAACCCATTAATAAAAGGAGAGAGAAGAACCATATGGTCCTCTCGATTGATGCAGAAAAAGCATTTGACAAAATACAGCACCCTTTCCTGATTAAAACTCTTCAGAATATAGGGATAGGGGGAACATTCCTCAAGTTCATAAAATCCATCTATGAAAAACCCACAACGAATATCATCCTCAAAGGGGGAAAGATGAGAGGCTTTCCCTTAAGATCAGGAACGTGTCAAGGATGCCCACTCTCACCACTATTGTTCAACATATTCTAGCAACAGCAATCAGACAACAACAAGAAATAAAATGTATTCAAATTGGCAAAGAAGAAGTCAATCTCTCTCTTTTTGCAGATGACATGGTACTTTATTTAGAAAACCCAAAAGACTCCACCCCCAAATACTAGAACTCATACAGCAATTCAGTAATGTGGCAGGATACAAAATCATGCACAGAAATCAGTTGCTTTCTTATACACTAACAATGCAACTGTAGAAAGAGAAATTAGAGAAACGATTCCATTTACAATAGCACCAAAAACCATAAGATACCTCGGAGTTAACCTAACCAAAGAGGTAAAGGATCTATACTCTAGGAACTACAGAACACTCATGAAAGAAATTGAAGAAGACACAAAAAGATGGAAAAATATTCCATGCTCATGGATCAGAAGAATAAACATTGTTAAAATGTCCATGCTACCCACAGTATTCTATACCTTCAACGCCATCCTGATCAAAATTCCAATGACATTTTTCAAAGTGCTGGAACAAATAATCCTAAAATTTGTATGGAATCAGAAAAGACACTGAATCGCCAAGGAAATGTTGAAAAAGGAAAACAAAGCTGGGGGCATCATGTTGTCTGATTTCAAGCTATATTATAAAGCAGTGATCACCAAGACAGCATGGTACTGGCACAAAAACAGACATATAGACCAATGGAACAGAATAGAGAGCCCAGATATAGAACCTCAACTCTATGGTCAAATAACCTTCGACAAAGCCGGAAAAAATATGCAATGGAAAAAAGTCTCTTCAGTAAATGGTGCTGGGAAAATTGGACAGCCACATGCAGAAGAATGAAACTCAACCATTCTCTAACACCATACACAAAGGTAAACTCAAAATGGATGAAAGACCTCAATGTGAGACAGGAATCCATCAAAATCCTAGAGGAGAACATAGACAGTAACCTCTCTGGCATTGGCCACAGCAACTTCTTTCAAGATACATCTCCAAAGGCTAGTGAAACAAAAGCAAAAATGAACTTTTGGGACTTCATCAAGATAAAGTTTCTGCACACCAAAGGAAATAGTCAACGAAACAAAGAGGCAACCCACAGAATGGAAAAAGATATTTGCAAATGACACTACAGATAAAATGCTGGTATTCAAGATCTATAAAGAACTTCTCAAACTCAACACCCAAAAAACAAATAATCAAGTCCAAAAATGGGCAGAAGATATGAACAGACACTTCTCCAAAGAAGACATACAAATGGCTAACAGACACATGAAAAAATGTTCATCATCATTAGTCATCAGGGAAATTCAAATCTAAACCACCCTGAGATACCACCTTACACCAGTTAGAATGGCAAAAATTGACAGGGCAGGAAACAAAAAAATGTTGGAGAGGTTGTGGAGAAAGGGGAACCCTCTTACACGGTTGGTGAGAATGCAAGTTGGTACAGCCACTTTGGAAAACTGTGTGGAGGTGCCTCAAAAATTTAAAAATAGAGCTACCCTATGACCCAGCAATTGCACTCTTGAGTATTTACACCAAAGACACAGATGTAGTGAAAAGAAGGGCCATATGCACCCCAGTGTTCATAGCAGCAATGTCCACAATAGCCAAACTGTGGAAAGAGCTGAGATGCCCTTCAACAGATGAATGGATAAAGAAGATGTGATCCATATATACCCTGGAATATTCCTCAGCCATCAGAAAGGATGAATACCCAGCTTTTTCATCAACATGGATGGGACTGGAGGAGATTATGCTAAGTGAAAAGTCAAGCAGAGAAAGTCAATTATCATATGGTTTCACTTATTTGTGGAACGTAAGGAACAGCATGGAGGACATTAGGAGAAGGAAGGGAGAAATGAAGGGGGGGAGGAAATCGGAGGAAGAGATGAACCATGAGAGACTATGGACTCTGAGAAACAAACAGGGTTCTAGAGGGGAGGGGGCTGGGGGGATGGGTTAGCCCGGTGATGGGTCTTAAGGAGGGCACGTACTGCATGGAGCACTGGGTGTTAGACGAAAACAATGAATCGTGGATCACTACTTCAAAAACTAATGAGGTATTGTATGGTGACTAACATAAAATAATAAAATTAAACAACAACAACAAGAAAAACAAAGTCACCAGTACTTAATTGTATGGTTTTGATGGCTCTTTTTGTTATTTATCTTTAATCTATATATCTTTTTTAAAAAATTTTTATTGTTATGTTAATCACCATACATTACAACATTAGTTTTGATGTAGTGTTCCAAGATTCATTGTTTTTGAATAACACCCAGTGCTCCATGCAGAATGTGCCCTCTTTAATACCCATCACCAGGCTAACCCATTCCCCCAACCCCCTCCCCTCTAGAACCCTCAGTTTGTTTTTCAGAGTTCGTCCTCTCTCATGGTTCGTCTCCCCCTCTGACTTACTCCCCTTCATTCTTCCCCTCCTGCTATCTTCTTCTTTTCCTTTTTTCTTAACATATGTTGCATTATTTGTTTCAGAAGTACAGATCTGTGATTCAACAGTCTTGCACAATTCACAGCCCTCACCAAAGCACATACCCTCCCCAATGTCTATCACCCAGCCACCCCATCCCTCCCACCGCCCACCATCCAGCAACCCTCAGTTTGTTTCCTGAGATTAAGAATTCCTCATATCAGTGAGGTCATATGATACATGTCTTTCTCTGATTGACTTATTTCACTCAGCATAACACCCTCCAGTTCCATCCACATCGTTGCAAATGGCAAGATCTCATTCCTTTTGATGGCTGTGTAATATTTCATTGTGTATATATACCACATCTTCTTTATCCATTCATTTGTCGATGGACATCTTGGCTCTTTCCACAGTTTGGCTATTGTGGACATTGCTGCTATAAACATTGGGGTGCATGTACCCCTTCGGATCCCTACATTTGTATCTTTGTGGTAAATACCCAGTAGGGAATGCACCCATTTCTTCCAGGTTATCTAATTTGCTGGCGTAGAGTTGCTCATAATATGTTCTTAGAATTGTTTGTATTTCTTTGGTGTTGGTTGTGATCTCTCCTCTTTCATTCATGATTTTGTTGATTTGGGTCATTTCTCTTTTCTTTTGGATAAGTCTGGCCAGGGGTTTATCAATCTTGTTAATTCTTTCAAAGAACCAGCTCCTAGTTTCGTTGATTTGTTCTACTGTTCTTTTGGTTTCTAGTTCATTGATTTCTGCTCTGATCTTTATTATTTCTCTTCTCCTGCTGGGTTTAGGCTTTATTTGCTGTTCTTTCTCCAGCTCCTTTAGGTGTAGGGTTAGGTTGTGTATTTGAGACCTTTCTTGTTTCTTGAGAAAGGCCTGTATTGCTATATACTTTCCTCTCAGGGCTGCTTTGCTGCATCCCAAAGATTTTGAACAGTTGTGTTTTCATTTTCATTGGTTTCCATGAATTTTTTAAATTCTTCTTTAATTTCCTGGTTGACCCATTCATTCTTAGTAGGATGCTGTTTAGCCTCCATGTATTTGAGTTCTTTCCGACTTTCCTCTTGTGATTCAGTTCTAGTTTCACAGCATTCTGGTCTGAAAATATGCAGGAAATAATCCCAATCTTTTGGTAATGGTTGAGACCTGATTTGTGACCTAGGATGTGATCTATTCTGGAGAATGTTCCATGGGCACTAGAGAAGAATGCATATTCTGTTCCTTTGGGATGGAATGTTCTGAATATGTCTGTGAAGTCCATTTGGTCCAGTGTGTCATTTAAAGTCTTTATTTCCTGGTTGATCTTTTGCTTAGATGATCTGTCCATTTCAGTAGGGGGGGTGTTAAAGTCCCCCACTATTATTGTATTGTTGTCAATGTGTTTCTTTGCTTTTGTTATTAATTACCTTATATAACTGGCTGCTCCTATGTTAGGGGCATAGATATTTACAATTCTTAGATCTTCTTGTTGGATAGACCCTTTCAGTAGGATATAGTGTCCTTCCTCATCTCTTATTACAGTCTTTGTTTTAAAATCTAGTTTGTCTGATATAAGGATTGCCACCCCAGCTTTCTTTTGGTGTCCATTAGCATGGTAAATGGTCTTCCACCCCCTCACTTTCAATCTGAGGGTGTCTTTGGGTCTAAAATGAGTCTCTTGCAGACAGCATATGGATGGGTCTTGTTTTTTAATCCAATCTGATAGCCTGTGTCTTTTGATTGGGGCATTTAGCCCATTTACATTCAGGGTAACTATTGAAAGGTATGAATTTAGTGCCATTGTATTGCCTGTAAGGTGACTCTTATTGTATATTGTCTGTGTTCCTTTCTGGTCTATGCTGCTTTTAGGCTCTCTCTTTGCTTAGAGGACCCCTTTCAATCTTTCTTGTAGGGCTGGTTTCGTGTTTGCAAATTCCTTAATTTTTGTTTGTCCTGGAAGGTTTTTTATCTCTCCTTCTATTTTCAACGACAGCCTAGGTGGATATAGTATATTTTTCTCGTTTAGTGCTCTGAAGTTATCATGCCAGTCCTTTCTGGCCTGCCAGGTCTCTGTGGATAGGTCTGTTGCCAATCTAATGTTCTACCATTGTAGGTTACATATGTCTTCTCCCGAGCTGCTTTCAGGATTTTCTCTTTGTCTCTGAGACTCGTAAGTTTTACTATTAGATGTCAGGGTGTTGACCTATTTTTATTGATTTTGAGGGGGGTTCTCCATGCCTCCTGGATTTGGTGCCTGTTTCCTTCCCCACATTAGGGAAGTTCTCTGCTATTATTTGCTCGAATATATCTTCTGCCCCTCTCTCTTTCTTCTTCTTCTGGGATCCCAATTATTCTAATGTTGTTTCATCTTATCGTATCGCTCATCTCGAATTCTGCCCTCGTGATCCAGTAGTTGTTTATCTCTTTTTCTCAGCCTCTTTTTTTCCATCATTTGGTCTTCTATATCGCTGATTCTCTCTTCTGCCTCATTTATCCTAGCAGTT
Source organism: Callorhinus ursinus (assembly GCF_003265705.2). Lineage (NCBI taxonomy): Eukaryota > Metazoa > Chordata > Mammalia > Carnivora > Otariidae > Callorhinus > Callorhinus ursinus. Next base: position 23,488,693 of record NW_027397085.1, read on the forward strand.
AGTGCCCCGATTTTTGATTGCACCTCATTAATAGCCTTTTTGATTTTGACTTGGTTAGATTTTAGTTCTTTTATTTCTCCAGAAAGGTTTTCTCTAATAACTTCCGTGCTTTTTTCAAGCCCAGCTAATATCTTTAAAGTCATGATTCGGAACTCTAGGTCCAACATCGTACTGATGTCCGTATTGAGTAGGTCCCTGGCAGACGGTACTATCTCTTGTTCTTTTTGTTGAGGTGAATTTTTTCGTCCTGTCATTTTGTCCAGAGGAGAATAGATGAATGAGAGAACAAAATGCTAACAGGTTAACAATGTCCCCAGCAAATATACTCTATACAAATCAGAAAAGACCTGAAACCAGGGGAAAAGAAAGGGAAATAAAGAAAAAAGAGAAGAAAAAAAAAAAGAAAAAGATAAAAACAAAAACAGAACAATACAGAAAAACAGAATATGATCAAATATGATCAGGCTAGTGCATAGATCAGTGCCACACACTAGATTTTGGGCATAATTCGGTCTGTTAGATAAAAGTGCCTCCTAAAATTTTAAAGAAAGAAAGACTTATATATGTACAAAATAAGGGTTGATACAATGAAGGGATGGAAGATGACTATAAAGATGAAAATTATAAAAGATTTTATAAAAGGAATTGATAAGATGTTGTTTGAAAAAAGAAAGAAGAAGATTTAAAAAAAAAGAAAAAAAAGGGAGAGAATGTGATCAGGCAGGAGACCATCACACTAGTGATTTAGGGTATATTTTGATCTGTTAGAAGAAACTGTATCTCAAAATTTATAAGAGAGAACAACTTATATATATATATATGCCAAAAATAAGGGTAACTACTATGAAGGAATAAAATATGACTCTAAAAATGAAAAATAAAAAAAAAATTTCAAAAAAAGGGATTGATAAGATGTTGGTTGAAAAAGAGAAAAAGAAACATTAACAAAAAGTTAAAAAAATTAACTTTGGAAAAACTAATGAATCACGGTAAAGAAGCCATGGATTCTACGTGCAGTATTTCCCTAGCGCTGGAGTTCTCCTGTTCTCCTTGATCGGTAAACTTGGTCTTGGCTTGCTGGCGGTTCGTGCTGATCTTCTGGGGGAGGGGCCTGTTGCCCTGGTTCCCAAATGTCTTTGCCGGAGGGGGATTGCCCCGCCCTTGTTGGTCCGGGCTAAGCAAGCTGCTCGGGTTTGCTCTCAGGAGCTTTTTTTCCCTTGCAAGCTCTCGGTACAGCTTTGGAGGACCAGGGTGAAAATGGTGGCCTCCCAATCTCCACCCGGAGGAGCTGAGAACTCAGGGTCCCGCTCCTCAGTGCACCTCCAGAGAAAAGTAGTCACTCCCGTGTCCCTGGTCTCTGGCCGCACTCCGTGCTCACCCAGCCTGTGACCGAGCATTTCTATCTCTGGCACCCGACCCCGTGTGGAGTCTCCAAACCCAGCAGATCCCTGCGGTGCGCTCCCGTGCCGCTCGTCCCAGAGGAGGAAGGGGAGTCTCCCCGGCTCTGCCACTTGTTGGGTCCCTGCTGGAGGAGCCGTGGCCCGACTGGGCCACGGATCACAGTTTATGGCAACCCCAAGCTGAGAGCCCACGCCTGGGCTCTGTCTCTGCATCCCGCTTCCCGGCTCCAATACCTGGGAGTTCTGCTGCACTCAGGCACCCCCGAAAGGGTCCTGAGACCACACTGTCCCACGAGGGTTCCACCCCCTGCTTAGCCACTGGAGCAACGTCCCTCAGCGGAGCCGACTTCTAAAAGTTCTGATTTTGCGCTCCGCGGCTTTATCACTTGCCAGAAGTGGCCGATGGGGGCCCCCTCCCCCACTGTCTATTCTCCCGAATATCGCCTCGGATTCACTTCTCCACACGTCCTACCCTCCAGTAAGTGGTCACTTCTCTGTTCAGAGAGTTGTTGCTACTCTCTTCTTCGATCTCCTGTTGAGTTCGTAGGTGTTCAGAATGTTTTGATCCCTATTCAGCTGAATTCCTGAGACCAGACGAAATCCAGGTCTCCTACTCCTCTGCCCTTTAATCTATATATCTTAATGCATATATTATCTAATGTATACAATGTATTTATTATAATGGAATGTATATATGAATATTTATATATTATATTGTGCACCTTACTGAATGGATCCTGAAAAGATGGTACGAAGTCTCTCTTACAATGATGTTCAGTGCTTTCAATTAAAAAAATCATACCTCTCAAGAATAATTACTGAATTCATGGTAAATTTCTTTTTTTTTTTAACTGATTCTGTCAAGCAACTTTCATGTACATCCAAAACTAATATCATTTCTCAGGCTACGATGACTTACTCAAATAGTATTAATTTTTTTTCCCAAATGAAGTATTTAAGAGAACTTCTTTCATATAAAAGACTTGCTAGCACTAGGGTGCTATGAAAAGCCATCATTTTCTTTTCTCAGAGTTGTTTTTTTGTTTTTGTTTGTTTTGAGTGGAGGACTAAAGATCTTATTCCTTTTCTTTAAGCATATTCAGTAACCATGGTATTCAAAGGTAGAAGTTCTATGAAGATTTTGAAAAGTGACCCAAAAGGGTCATTCCTGTTTCTATTCTTGTTATCTTTCTGTCTCCTATGTTGTCTGTTTCATCCCAAGACTGATTCTCCTTCAGCCACATAGTAGCTGCCAAAGGTGCTATGCACATGTGGGAAGAAAGGAGTGAGGGAAAAATGTTTTCCCTACCATTTAACAAAAGACTTACTTTAGTCTTGTGGGGCTAAGTTAGATTACATGCTAACCCTTTCATCAACCCATGTGACCACAGAAATGTCAAGCATAAATTGACTTGGTCCAGTAAGGGTTCACTCTGCAGCTGGAGATGTATAAATACTTTTCAAACTGCATAGCTATTGCGCAGGGAGGGAGGGGTGAAAGCAGATGCTGGGGTATTCACTCTGGGTTTCCCATGGAGCAATACTGTAGCAATACTGACTCCATGTTGACAGTGCTATCCCACAGCACTGTTAGGCCTTCTTCCTCATTTGATTTCTATAGCAATTCCAAAGTGACAGGGTGTAAGTCGGATCATTTCCATTTGATGGGCAAGAGCACTGAATTCAGTGTGGTTAAGTTAACCTAAACTCGTATTTACTTCTCTTTAGCTCCAAGTTCAACACTTAGTAGACACTTGATCTTTTTGTCAAAATAACTGGTTGAAAAGTTAATAACTGAATCAAACCACACATTTGTCATCACATTGCCTAAAGAAACTTGCTATATTGAATTGTTAAATTTTTGCTGTCCCATTCTTCAGCAATAGTAATGAGTGACAGGAGACAATGTTGCTTAGGGGGATGGAGGGAGAGTCAGAAATCAAACCTGCTTTGGTTTGCATCTTTGTTTTCTAGAAGTTCAGTCCTTTAATAGCCTCTCAATTAAATAGGGTCACAGATTGTAGTCTGCTTTCTATTTTTGTCTTAGAAAGTTTGCTGCCACTTTGCTACTACTGTAATTTAGAGAAAGCCAAGATGCCAGTACGCCAGGGGAGCTAGAAGCCATCTAGAAACTTTCCAATGTCCACAGGGAGGGTTCTGTATGATAATTTGCTAAGTATAGAATGAATATTCCTGAATAAAAACTCAAAGGGAAAAATCTCCTAATTGGGAGGCTTGCTTATATTACCTCTCTTGTTAATGTCCCTCCCACTATTTAATATGGATATTGGTGATTATGGTAGAAAATGGCTGGAATGAGGGGAAAATTGTGAAAATACCACAATTGGGGCCTATATAAATTTAGAAATAATTAACTGCTAATGATGGTATTAATGGATTCCATTATTTGCTTTCATAATGCCAATAAATGCCACGATATCAACAATGCTCCCTAAAATTTTTGTGGACATGCATATTTTTTCTCTGTTACCTTAGTACCCTAAAGAGACTACAACTTTATGTGACATAGGCATTGAAAAGGTAGTTCTAGTGTTAGTAACAAACACTAAGAGTAGAATGTGCATGCAATATACATAGATATTCCTATCAGAAAATGGAAAATATTCATTCATTCAACAGAGATCAAGCACTGTAATTACTGGACAAGGCTCTTTTCAAAATGCTAGGAATAGAGGAATAGATTAAATCTACTCATTCCTCTTTAATCAAGCATAGCAGGAACTCATATATACAAATAGTAAAATACATGGGACTATATTTAATGATAAGAATTTGCATAAATTCCAAATTCAGTAGAGAAGAAGGATCTACCTGACCAAACTAAAAAACTATAAAACAACAGTACAGATGAATTTCAAATATTCTGTAAATAAGTGATAGGGAATCTCAGGTGACAGAGGCTCTTGAAGGAGTGTTCTCAGAAGAGATGGGATTTGTGTGAAATATTTATGAACGGAAAAGCCCCTGACAGTAAGTAGGTGTGGTACGAGTGTACTCATAGTTAGATGGATGAGGTTTGTTTAAGGAGAAGTGTGCTTGAGGTCAAATGTAGTTTAAAACAAAGGGGGGTGGGAGGATGGTTTGAGGCCCAAGTGTAATATGCCTTTGGGAAAAGACTGGGCTCCATAAGTCCCTTACTAGACATGCTGCCTGGTGTTATTAATACTTCTCTTACCTCCTAGAGGTTAGGAATGTGAGAACACATGCATATGCATTTCCAAGGTTCTTCAGCATCACATAGTCACCGTCCCTCAAAACACACATGCATGCGCGCACACACACACACACATATCCTCCCTATTCCCTGGATTATATTTTCTATTCTTTTCTTGGTAAAGATTCATCTTCTCATCTACACAGGCAATTTTGAATTTCTCTGCTCATATTTCTTGGCTTCAGATACATTATTTCCCTTAGCTAGTAGCCTCCATGATTTTTTGCTGCAAATAGGACTTTATTTCTTCCCAGTCTACCTTTTTCCATGTTGCCACACTGTTGCTGTAGAATTTAAATCAGTAATGCATTTAGGTAGACAGTTTCTATGAAAAGCACAAATCAACATAGAGTCACAGCATATCCAATTTGCTGTGCACAGTTGGTGTTTTATAAAGGGCTGTAACTGAGAAGAATTCAACTCCTGTTTTACGCTCTCTTATCATGGCAATTATCATGGAGATTTAGAGCAGTGAACAAAACAAAACCTTCCTTTTGGGGAGAGAAGTCAAGTAAATATGAATAACTATCAGTAGAAGAGATGACATATATGGGGTGGTGCTGATATAATGAAATGGGTTGTATCTAAATATAAGCCAATATTGTGTTCAAAATCTGATCTATTAATAATAAAATAATCTAATTTAAAACTTTACAAGGTTTTAAAAGGCTTAAAAACACAAAGGCCAGAGGAGAGGGGTGCAAGATGGCAGCATAGGAACACCCTGAACTCATCTCCCAGACACACCAAATCTATACCTTATATAGAGAGAGCAATTACTCTCTCTATATATATATAGACTGAGCACTTTCTACACAACAAAAGATACAGGGACCACCCAGAGAATGGCAACAGAGATGGAGACATAGTAATGATGGGAACCCCACTCCTAATGTGGCAACTCTCAGTAGGGAGGGATATCCTTACTGAGGGGCCTATGAGCACATTTGCCTGACTTGGGGCACAGCAAAAAAACAAGAACAGTGGTTTAAAGACCGAACAGATTATAAGTGAAGGAAACTTATATACTAATACTAAAGCTCTGCCAAACAATGGGAAAATTGCTGGAACTTTCTCCAGGGTTGGAGGTACTAGAAAGCACCATTGTTTATGTTTCCCCTTTTTAGCCTGGAGGGGAGCAACTTCAAGTGTTCTAGCTAGTCCACCACCTCAGTGAGCCCTGGCTCCTATCCCACATCAATTCCTGCCATTCCTCCAAGATATCCCCTACTGCTCAGGCATGTCCCAGTTCCAGCTTTCCCACCAAACCTGCCCTGGCATGGGGCACATTGGGAAACCCCCAGCTTATGCCCATCATGCTTCCAGTCATCTTACCAAGGCAGCCATGGTATGAAAAATGCCAGGATACAGGGAACCTGGGTGGCTCAGTCGTTAAGTGTCTGCCTTCGGCTCAGGTCATGATCCCGGGGTCCTGGGATCGAGCCCCACACCGGGCTCCCTGCTCCACGGGAAGCCTGCTTCTCCCTCTCCCACTCCCCCTGCTTGTGTTCCTGCTCTCACTGTGTCTCTCTCTGTCAAATAAATAAATAAAATCTTACAAAAAATTTAAAAAAATCTGAAAAATACCAGGATACCCCTGACCTTACCCACTTTAGCTTTAGCCATCCCACCACAGAGGCACCTATGAGAAGCACCCCAGCCTGCACCTGTTTCAGCTCCAGCTATATCACTAGGGTCTCCCCTACGCAGAATGATCCAGCCTGTGCCCCACCCCCAGCTCCAGCCATTCCCACCAGGGAAGCACTGGTGTGCATCCCATGAGGACTCACCAGACTAAGCCTACTTCCATTCCAACCAGCATGCCAGAGCATCCCCTGCAAGGAATACTCCAGCCCATGTTTTTCCTGTTTGCATTCTCCCACCCAAGTGGACCCAGTACAGAGTGCTCTGGGACCCTGTACTCTCTACCCACTCCAGCTCTAACCTTATCTCACATAGAGGCTAAACAACATGCTACTAATGGGTCAATGAAGAAATCAACCCATCAACCAACGGGTCAATGAAGAAATCAAATAGGAAATAAAAAAAATACATGGAGACATGAAAATGGAAAAAAAAATCAGATTAAAATCTTTGGGATACAGCAGAAGGAGTTCTAAGAGGGAACTTTATAGTGATATAGGACTACCTGAAGAAACAAGAAAAAATCTCCAATAAGCAATTAACCTATGCCTAAAGGGATGAGAAAAAGAACAAACTAAGACCAAAGATATTAGAAGAAATTAATAAAGATCAGATTAGAAATAAATGAAATAAAAAACCCAATAGAACAAATCAATGAAACTACAAGCTGATTCTTTGCAAAGATAAACAAAATTGATAAAATCTTTATCAGTATTCATCAGAAACAAAAGAGATGCCTCAAATAAGTAAAATCAGTAATAAAAGAGGGCATGTTACAACCAACATTACAGAAAAATACAAAGATTATGAGACTACTACAAAACAATTATATGCCAACAAATTTGACAACCTAGAAGAAATGGATAAATTCTTAGAAACATACAATTTTCCAAGACTCAATTAGGAAGAAAGAGAAAATCTGAACAGGCCGATTACTAATAACAACATTGAATCAGTAATCAAAAACCTCCCAACAAACAAAAGTCCAGAACCAAATGGCCTTACAGGTGAATTTTACCAAACATTTAAAGAAGAATTTACACCTATCCTTCCCAAAGAGTACTAATAAAATAGAAGAGGAAGCAATGATTTCAAGTTGATTCTATGAGGACATCATTCCACTGATACCCAAACCTGACAAAGACCCTAAGAAAAAAGAGAATTACTGGCCAATATTCCTGATGAACACAGATGCAGAAATTGTCAATTAAATAATAGCAAACTGAATTCAATAGTATGTTAAAAAGATCATTCACCATGAGCCAGCGGGATTTATTCCAAGGATGCAAGGATGGTTCAATATCTGCAACACATCACTGTGATACACCACATTCACAAAATGAAGAATAAAAATCATGTGATAATATGCAGAAAAAGCACTTGACTAATTCAATATCCATTCACAATAAAAATGCTCAATAGACTGGGTTTAGAGGGAACATAGCTCAACGTAATAAATGCCATAGATGAAAAACCCACAGCTGACTTCATACTCAGTGTGGAACAACTGAGAGATTTTCCTTTAAGATCAGGAATAAGACGAGGATATCTACTCTCACTACTTTTATTCAACAGAGTACTGGAAGTCCATATTTTAACTCTTAAAGGTAGGAATAAAAGAACTACTCCTACTCTTGCTTTAAAAAAAAACCCTCACAACAACTCTGGTTAGTTCCTCAGGAAAGATTTCTAAAACAGGATTACTAGGCTAAACTTTTTAAGGGTTCTTAGTACCATTTGCGAACATACTTGGGACAGGATGATTGAGAAGAGATTCCCAGGATGCTGTAATTCACACCTCCCTCTGTGTTTTGAAGGAGGAGGGAACACAGTTGTCTTCCCATTTTATAAGGATAAAGGGTATGAAAGTTGTGTTTGTTTCTTATGACACGGTTTTATTAGTAAAACCAATTCTCTGCCTGTAGGAGTTGATTGGGAAGGCTGCAGAATAAGAGTAGCAGTTACCTACTTTATCTCATTCATATCATGAACAAGCAACTTATTAATTCTGACATTTGAAAGGGTATTTGATGCCATAATTAAAATGAAAAAAAAACTCAAAAAATATCTGTGTGTATGCAATTTTGGAGGGGATAATTCTGGTATTATTTTACATGGATTTGTAGCTTATACACAGAACACCCTTCATACTGCATGTGATCTTGCCTTTGTCAGGATGGCTTCAACTTAAACACCCAGCCCACCTAAAACTTCACCAAGGGAAGCTGCAACATTATTAAAACATTCTGGTTGGGACCAGCAGATGTTCGACTAGGTGGGCAACAGGCCATGCTCTGTCTATTGCCATTTGGGTGCTAATAGAGTGCAGTGCACGTAGTTCTGGACTGTGCTCTTGTAATCCATTTTCTGAATTGGGATTACCTAAATCTCTGCTACTGGGGATACACACATGTAGTAGGAAAATGTTAGGGTCTTTGTTCTGTCCTTCAGATCTTTTCCCTTTGGATTAGCAAATTCACATTGGGTTATCAAAGTTTTCCCTAACTTTTTTTTTTTAAGATTTTATTTATTTATTTGACAGAGAGAGACACAGCGAGAGAGGGAACACAAGCAGGGGGAGTGGGAGAAGGAGAAGCAGGCTTCCTGCTGAGCAGGGAGCCCGATGCAGGGCTCGATCCCAGGATCCTGGGATCGTGACCTGAGCCGAAGGCAGACGCTTAACGACTGAGCCACCCAGGCGCCCCAAAGTTTTCCCTAACTTTCAACCGTGGTTTTAATAAAAGACTCTCACATGGTATTTGACATTGAGTAAATAATCTCAATATCTGTGTGTAGATTAAACTAAGATTCTACTATTTTTATTCACCCTGACCAAAATATTCTTATACATAAGTAGAACTCTTTCCTAGAACATTCTTATTACAATCACTTCCTGGCTTTCTTCTTATTGCCTAAGTGTTTTTTACATATGCATTGGATAGCTCTTCACTCACTCCCTCCTTCCCTCCTTTCCTCATTCATTCAATTTATCTTAATGTCTTAATACTTTTTGGTCCAAGCATTGTATTAGGTCTTGGGAGAGACCCAAGTCTCTGCTCTCATAAAGCCAACATTCAGTGGGGGATAAGAAAAATACTGAAGAATCCAGTAAGTCAAATGATTACAATTTGTGTAAGTTCTATTAAATAAGCCAACAGTGTGATCACTGAAGATGTGATTAAAGTATTTTGCAATTTAAGTGTGGTGATTAGAAACACTTCTTTGAGGAAGTAAAATGTACCCTGAGACATAACATATGAGAAGTTAGACAGGAGAAGTGTGGGGGAAAAATACCCTAGACTGAAATGAAAGCCTATGCAAAGACCTTGCCCTGAAAAAGAAACTGAGGTATTTGTACAACCAAAAGTGGGTCAGACCTTGGCATCATCACTACATGAGTCTCTGTCCCAAAAGCTGATAGTCAACCTTGAGGGCAAAACGTGCACCCTGTACATAATATCTTTCCTTTAGCAGTTAGGGACTGTGATACTTTTGTTGAATACTGGAAGAATTAAAGGAATGACTGTATGACTCTTCTATGTAAATTTACACGTGTGATGATATTGCTTGGGAACACTGATTGGCCCTTTTCTCTCAGCACTGGCATCTTCAAGGGACTTCAGGGGGCCACATGGAATGATCATCTGTGTTAGGAAAATGATTCCCTCTATCTCTAGAATATTCCAAGTATGTTCTAGCCTCCATGACTTGGTGACAAAGTTCTATTCCTTCCAGAAATGCCCAAACACTGACACTCCTATGTTTCTAAAACTTCAGCTATGCACGTTCAACTGTCATAATTTTACCACATCTGAGTTTCACCTACATTGTTGTTATATATGTGATTATTTGACTTACTTAAAAAAACTTAAATATCTACCACAGCCATATACTGAGCATTAATATCTGTAAGATTATATTATATTCAATATCATACCTATATTTTTCCAACATACATTAAAATAAATGCATAAATATTAATTTTTTTATAAAAGGCATCTATGATTTCCTTAAAATTATATCCTCTACTACCAAAGTTTACCTATAGCACACAGTTCCTATTCTAATCTACAATGATTTAAGTTCTGGGCTTTCCTTCTATTTTTAACTCAAGCCCCATTTCATGCGGGAAGCCTTCCTTTAACACTCTTGATCCTAGTGACATGATGCTTTTCAGAGTGTTGCATATTGTGCTCTTGTCATTTATGTTAGGCTGGGCTGGGGAGAAGAATGGAAAGGAATCAGGCAGAGCAGCAGGCAGGAGCCTTACCGCATAAGAATCAGCAATAGGTTCACTGATTGTGGCTGCATTGTATTGGCCTCAATGCTCCAAGAGATTAGATGAGATCTTTTAAAACTGATACCTTGTAAAAGTCACTCTTTACCATATGGGATCACAGACCTCTTTTAAGAAGCTCTTGAAAGCTGAAATTTCTCCCCTGGAAAGAATGCGCATGGGACATAAATGTAGGCACAAATTGTCAGGGAGCGAGGAAAGGGATCTTCTGAATCCCATCCCTGAAACTCTATGTGGAGGTGTTAAAACAAAACACAGCAAAGCAAAACAAAAGCCAAAAAAACAACCCTACCTAGTAATCAGCATTTATTGAGAGCATACTATGTTCCAGGCCTGATACTCAACAATTTACATGCATTATAACATTAGGTTTTTTAATTCTTCTTACAATCCCCTACAGTAAATGCTATTGGTAACCCTGTTTAATAAACAGGTGCAGAGAGAGAGAGAAAGAGAGAAAGAGAGAGAGTGTTCAGTAGGCCAAACTGTTAGGAAGTTGTAGAGGCTGATTTTGGACTCTGGCAGCCTGAATCACTCTCTTATCCACACTCTTACGGTTTTTTGTCACTCTATCGCTTCTCCTTAATAATGATGAGGGGTGAAGAGTACATTCATTTGGTGAGGGAGTATGCTACCAGAAACTTGGATGATTGACAACAGCACCAGATGTTAATGCTATGGATTCTTCCTCCAAGATTGGAAACCATCCATTCTGAGATACACAGGGAATAAAGATAGATTTGAAAAAGTCCAGGTGGTAATTAACACTCTCCCCACTACTATTTACCCAGAAACTTGTTCAGTTTCTGGCTTCTAAGATGAAGTTAAAAAAAAAAAAAAGTAGAATAAAATTTGCCTTCATTCTAGTTGCAACATATTCTAATTTTAAGAGATCACAGGTTAATTAAATTCATTTAAAAAGAACTTTTGGGTACTACCTTAATTAACCTTCCAGGTTTCCTTGTTATTCTGCTCCTATTCAGGGCTGTCAGTCTGCCAGGGTGAGGGTTAGAACCCCTTACCTTCTCAGGTAGGAGGAGAGGGTGGGAAATAGCATTTGCTCCTTGGTTTGATTAGTGGAGCTCATTAGCTGTCAGATATAAGGCATGAGCAGTACATCAGAAGAGAAAAGCAACACCAGTGACATTTACTACATGGCCAGTGTTCAGAGTCTTAGAAACCAATTTCCATTCTTATAGACTCTGTCCCTAAAATGAGACTTCTCTAGATTCATAAGCAAGCCTGATCAAAATGGCAAAGAAAAGAAAAAAGGTTTTAAGATGATCAGAGCACAAGATTAGCCCTAAACATTCAAGGTAGAAATAAAAGAGCAAAGTTGTCATCTGCTTCCCTTTTTACTAAATGAGCCTGAGTGTTATTTACACAGTTTCAGGAGAGTTGCTGTTCTGGGGTTTTCCTGAGATTTCACAATATGAATGGGCATCATAGCTATTTGGCTGATGGTCCCAACACATTGGAAATAACTTAGCTGTTTTCCCTGCTTGTCCTGAAATGCTTCCAGACAACCAACTTGAGTGAGGGCTTGGCCTGACCACACCGCAGGCAGATATTTCACATGCACAACCTCAATGCAATGGCCAGACAATCCACCAAAAGCATTTCTGCTTTTTAATAGTGTGGCAAGGCAACAACATGGATGGAGCTAGAGAGTATTATGCTAAACAAAATAACTTAGAAAAAGACAAATACCATAGGATTTCACTCATGTGGAATTTAAGAAGCAAAACAAACAAGCAAATGGGGAAAAAAATAAAGAGACAAAGCAAGAGAAAGACTCTTTACCACAGAAAACTGATGGTTACCAAAGGCGAGGTGGGTGGGAGGATGGGTTAAACTGGTGAAGGGGATTCATGGGTGCACTTGTCGTAATGGGCACCAGTGACACATGTAAGTGTTAAATCATTAAATTAGTACACCTGAAACTAATATTACAGTCTGTTAACTAACTGGAATTTAAATAAAAACTTTAAAAAGAAGGGCATTTTAGTTTTTAGAACTTGTAAATAACAGCAAATTGTCCTCCTCCTAAATAATCTATGATTTAGACAAAGAAATGAACACCGAGTGAAATCAAATTACTTATGTAATGATCTATAGTGACAGAGCCCTTTAAAATCTGGGCTTTCGTTCTCATTGGGCACCAAATCAGCTGGGTCTCCCACTTTTCTTACCTGCGGTGTGAGTGTATTGGATAGTTTTTATAATCTCTTCTGGCTTCAAAATTATATGCCATTATGATTATGAGTAGTTTTGTATCAGTTTTTGTTCTGTTATTTTAAAATCTTACAAATTAGGCATTATTATCTCCCTTACTTACAGAGGATGAGGTAGAGAAATGTGAAGTGACTTGCCCAAGGACACACAGTGAGTAAATGCAAAAGGCAGGAGGTGAACCATAGCAGCAAATGCCACATCCCGCTGCTTAACTATTAGGCTGTTTCCAAGATCCTGTCTAGCTCTAAAAGTCTGTGATTCAAAGCTGAAACACTAAAAATGAATTGCAATTTTTCTAACTACTTTAACCATTGGCTAGCCTGAGTGGGGGTAGATTTTAATAAAGACTAACACTAACTACTCATCCCCCTGTCTTCTCCTCCAGCGACTTCTGTTCACAGTGGAAAGTGGCAGTGGAATAAAGCCAGAGGACCACATAACTCCCAGTGTCCACTTGATTTCTTCTATTTCCCTAAAGAGTAGAACCAGCAAATAGAAGAACTGTATACTCAGTTGTATTACTCAAAAGGAATTTCAAGAAACTATCTTCAGCTTGAAGGAAAGACAGGTCAAGAAATAAAATTTCCTGAAAATGGATCTCAGAGCAGAGGTTTTCAAAGTTTGGGAGGCATTAGAATCACCCAAGGAGCTTTTGAAAATGCTTATTCATGTGTGCCATCATGGGGATTCTGATCCAATGTGTAGAACTCAGGCATGTGAATCTTTTTTAACGTAAATTCAATTAAATTGACATAGAGTATATTATTAATTTCAGAGGTAGAATTTAGTGATTCATCAGTTGCATACAACACCCAGTGCTCATTACTTCAAGTGCCATTCTTAATGCTCCTCACCCAGTAACCCCATCCTGAACCACCTCCCCTCCAGCAACCATCACTTTGTTTCCTATAGTTAAGAGTCTCTTATAATTTGTGGAATTTAAGGAACAAGACAGATGGACATAGGGTAAGGGAAGGAAAAATAAAATAAGATGAAAACAGAGAGGAAGGCAAATCATAAAAACGTGAATTTTTATCAGGCTCTCTAAGTCATTCTGATGCAATTAAATAATGTTGAAGAAAAATTGTTCTAGAAATGCTCTGGAGTTGATTGGGGCTGCTAAAATGAAACACCACCTACTGGGTCACTTATTAACAACAAAAATTTATTTTTCATGGTCTGGAGACTAAAGTCTGAGATCAGGATGCCGGCATGTTGAGGTGAGGGCTCTTCTCTCGGTGCAGACATTGTGTCTTCACATGCCAAAAAGGGCTAGTGATCTCTCTGGAGTCTCTTTTATGAGGCACTAATTCTACTGATGAGGATTCCATCCTCCTGACCTAAGCACTTCTCAAAGGCCCCACCTCCTAATACCATCACCTTTGGGAGTTAGGATTTCAACATGTGAATTTTGTGGGAATGCAAACGTTTAGACAACTGCGGGTACTATAGCTTGTTATTCTCAAAACATTCTCATGCCATTTTTGAGGTCTTCCCATAGATTTGTGTTCCCTTAAGTCCAAATTCAAGGTTGCTGTATTCATCTGCCTTCATGGCACCTCTACCTGGCTGTTTCCTAGTCCTCTTGTATTCAGCCCCACACAGAACTTTTGATATTTTAACCCCTGGATACTGTTCACTTCTGCATCTTCCCCATCTCAATAAAGAGCATCACTAACCACCTGATTATTCATAGTGACTCATCTTTGTCTCCTCTTGCCTTGCCCAGATGTTCACTTTCCTATTCTTCATCCCTTCCTCCAACTTCTAATCAATTAGGAAAACCCTTTGTTCTGTCTCCAGAATATATCATTTGTTTACTTTTTTTTCCACTATCGTCATCCTCATCCAAGTCAACACTGCATCTCATTTGGGTTTCTCAAGTCGTCTTCTCACTGATTTTCCAGTTTGAGTCCTCCAACTGACCTTCCACATAGCAGCTAGCAATGTTTCAAATGTATTAATCAGTCCATAACATTTCCCCACTTGAGACACTCTAATGGATTCTCATTGCTAACAGAATAAAACCCACACTCCTGAAAGGCCACAGATGCATGGCAGTTAGTCCCTGCCTACCTCCAGACATACCAGTTTCTGTTAGTTTGTGGGCTGAGCTTTTCCCTCTGCCCAAGGCTGCTCATGATGTCATGTGCCTGTAGTTTTTTTCCTCTGAATCATTCCTTCTCTTTCTTTAGATCTCAGTTGAACTGTAACCATCTCAGATAGGAGGTCCCTAATTTCTATGGACACTTCCTACCTCATAATCTCTTCCACAAGGTGTTTATATTTCCCTCCTAGCATTTATTATTATCTAAAATTATTTGTTTATTGCCTGTTTCCTCTAATATAATGTTACTTCCATGAAGTCAACTGCCTTATCTGATTTGTTCTCCTTTGTACTCCGGTGCCTAGCACCATACCTGGCACTAAGCAAAGAACTTATAATATTTGTTGCAGTTAAATCCAATGTTAACAAGTCATTTAAATATTTCCTTGCAAAATACGCAAAAATGGGATGATGTGTGGGTAACGTTATAATTAATTTGGAAGGTATAATTCTGGAAAAACAAAAGAGTAGATTTGTGTGTGGTGTATCTCCTTTGTCCCTTAAATTTCACACAGAGCAGAATCTTTTAAACTAGGGAACCCATCTACATTGATACCATATAGGCTGATTATATCTAATCAGAGGGAATTTCCTGAGATAACTCATGGCTCTCTCTTCTCCACACAAAAGGCAGCTGTTTTCCTGGTTCATGGCCCAGCTCACTGTGCTCATGGTGGCCTCCCTAGCATGGATATGGAGGGTCCATTGAACATAATTAAAGGTACTTGGCTCTAGGCAATTACAAAAACAAATGATGATGAACTGCTTCATGTGCTTCTCTGCTGTGAAGGTCCTCATCTGCTGTAAACTCACAAAGCATCCTGTGGTGGTGATGAGATTGCACTTTCAATGGTCAGAAAATGAAAACGGGTGGATTCCTCCAAAGACTGCATG
Organism: Callorhinus ursinus; assembly: GCF_003265705.2. Taxonomy (NCBI): domain Eukaryota; kingdom Metazoa; phylum Chordata; class Mammalia; order Carnivora; family Otariidae; genus Callorhinus; species Callorhinus ursinus. Next base: position 23,504,505 of record NW_027397085.1, read on the forward strand.
AGGATAATTCTCTTTGCTTAAATGTTAGACACAAATTAAGTTAAAATGCTTTCAAACAATAAAATGATACTTCTTTTTTTCTAGAGCTCACATTTAAGAATTAGCTCACATATTAGTCTCTTTGAAGGCTGCCACTTTGCATTTTCAGACACTTATGCCAAAAGAATCAAGTGAAAAAAAGCAATAATTAAGAATCTTCTTTATGTCTTTAACTATTTTTGGTTGTCGTTTTCTTACCCCCAGTGCATTTTTCCTTCATCTGGTAGAACATCTTGATTTTGCTTTGGCTAAGAATCCTTCCCTAACTCTTAGTCCAAGTGATTTAGCTGGGATGAATCCACCCTAGATATAAGAATGGAAACAATTCACAAGCCAATGATATCATCTCTCCCTGGAATTTTAATCTTGAGTAGAATAAGTCAAAGATTGAAAATAGAGTATGTGATGGTGGGTCCAGAAGAGATTTTCACTGGTTTCTTTTAGTAAAGTTTCTAGAGCTCCTAGTTACTTATGTCTTCAGGACCTAGTTCCTAAGCTTTTCTCTTAATTATTTGAGCTGAACATGTTATTCAAATTGTTCTGGTAACTACTGATACATAGCAAACCACCCCACAGTTTAGTGGCATAACAGGACAGTGATTTTAAAGATTTTATTTATTTATTTGACAGAGAGAGACACAGCGAGAGAGGGAACACAAGCAGGGGGAGTGGGGGAGGGAGAAGCAGGCTTCCTTCAGAGCAGGGAGCCTGATGTGGGGCTTGATCCCAGGACCCTGGGACCATGACCTGAGCCGAAGGCAGATGCCTAACGACTGAGCCACCCAGGACAGTGATTTTATTAAACCCTTAGTTCTGGAAATCATGAGTTAGGCGAGGGCAAAGAGGAGATGGTTGGCCTCTGCTCCACCATGACTGGGCCCTCAGCTTGTATCGTCCCAATGACTAAAGATGACTGGATGGTTTATGGAGTTTCATATGTCAGTCTGGCTGTCATCTGGATTTTTCATTTATTTTCCATATCACATTTCCTAGAATATATAACATGGCTTCTTCACTCACGTGCCTGGTACATTGACAGGACTGGTTAGAATAGCTGGAGTTGGCTGGGTTTTTTTTTTTTTTTCTCTGCAGGTGATCTCTCATATGGCTAGCTGGGCTTTCTCACAGCATGTCAGTTCATGGGACAGTCAGACTACATACAAGGTGGATGGCTTCCCTCACAGCAGATATACCACTAGTCTAAGGTGGAAGCTACAAAGCTTCATTTAGCCTTGCTCCAAAAATCAATTAGCATTCGTCCTGTTGAATTCAGTTAGTTACAAAACAGTCACAGAATGAGCCCAGACTGAAGGAAAAGGAACTACACAGGAACACGAATAGGAGATGATGTGGTTCTGTAGGGTGCCTTTGGAGACTAGCTACGATACCAATGAATTATTTTGAAACTTGAGTTTTTGTTTTTTGCAACTAAATAACCATAATTCCTCCAGTTCTATACCTTATGCTGAGGAATCAATCTGTGGTAGCATTTCTCAGATTTTAAGTTTCAGAAAACAAAAATATTACATATATAATTTTATATAAATATAAAATACATATAAATAAAATATATTTACCTATGTAATCTATTATCATCTGAATGAAGAAGAGGAGATTTAACACTACAATATAGGAAGTATCTAAACCCTTGAAAAAGAATAAACTACTCATTTCATTTAAGAACAATTCATTTCTTTCATGAATAAATGAAGGACTGAGGGACCTACACACAGATTCATCCACCCTGTGGCACAGAAAAAAAATGCTGCAGTTTAACCTCAATAAAATAAAGGCCACATATGAAAAACCCACAGCTAACATCATTTAAATGGTAAAAAATCTGAAAGCTTTTTCTCTTAGATCATGAACAAGAAAGGATGTCAACTCTTGCCACTATTCAACATAGTACTGAAAGTCCTAGCTATAGCAATCTACAAGAAATGAAAGATATCCCAATTGGTGAGGAAGAATTAAAATGTTACTATTTTCAAATGACATGATACTATATAGAGAAAACCTTAAAGACTCCACCAAAAGTTGCAGGATACAAAATTAATATACAGAGATCTGTTGTATTTCTGGTCACTAATAATGAAGTAAAAGAGTATTTTTTAAAAAATTTCATTTATAATTATATCAAAAAGAATGCCTAGAAAGAAATTTAAGTAGGTGAAAGTATACTCTGAAAACTATAACACAGATAAAAGAAATTGAAGATGACACAAATAAACGGAAAGATACAGTGTGTTCAGGGATTGGAAGAATATTGTTAAAATGTTCATACAACACATAGTAATCTACAGATTCAATATAATTCTTATCAAAATGCCAATAGCATTTTTCACAGGATTAGAACCAAATAATCCCAAAATTTATATGGAACCACAAAGACCCCAAATAGCTAAAGCAGTCTTGAGAAAGAAGAACAAAGCTAGAGTGTAAGAACTATAGACTATAAGAACAAAGCTAGAAAGCTATAGTAATCAAATCAGTGTGGTACTGGCACAAAACTAAATCAATGGAGCAGAATAGAGAGCCCAGAAATAAACCCATGCTTATATGGTCAATTAATCTATGACAAAAGAGGTAAGAATATACAATGGGGAAAAGAAAGTCCCTTCAATAAATGGTTTTGGGAAAACTGGACAGCTACATGCAAAAAATTGAAACTGGACCACTATCTTTCATCATACACAAAAATAAACTCAAAATGGACTAAAAAGTGTGAGACCTGAAACCATCAAACTCCTAGAAGGAAACATACACAGTAATCTCTTGGACACTGTCTTTAGCAACATTTTTCTTAATCTGTCTTCCTCATGCAAGGAAACAAAAGCAATAATAAACTACTGGGACTATATCAAACTAAGTCTTTTGCACAGAAAAGGAAATGATCAACAAACAAAAACAAACCTACTGAATGGTAAAAGACATTTGCAAAAGATATATCTTGTAAGGGTTAAAAATCCAAGATATATAAAGAACTCATACAAGTCAACACCAAGACCCAAATAATCTAGTGAAAACATGGGCCAAGCACTTGAATAGCCATTTTTCCAAAGAAGGTATACAGATGGCTAAGAAACACATGGAATGCAGCTCAATATCACTAGTTATCAAGGACATGCAAATCAAAAGCACAATGAAATGTCACCTTATACCTGTCAGAATGGCTAGAATCAAAAAGACAAGGAATAAGTTCTGGCAAGGATATAGAGAAAAGAGTACACTGTGTGCTGTTGATGTAAAGGTTAATTGGTTCAGCCACTCTGGGAAACAGTATGGATGTTCCTCCAAAAATTATAGTTAGAAATGCCATACAGTCTAGCAATTGCACTGTTTTATACCCAAAGAAAACAAAAACACTAATTTGAAAAGATATAGGCACCCCCATATTTATTACAGCATTATTTATAATAGTCAAGATATAAAAGCAACCCAAGTGTGTCCATCAATAGATGAATAAAGAAAATGTGGCGTGCACGTGCGTGCACACACACACACACACACACACACACAAAGGGAATAGTATTACGCTATTAAAAAAAAGAATGAGATCTTGCCATTTGCGATAGCATGGGTGGACCTAGAGTGTATTATGCTGAGTGAAATAACTCAGACAGAGAAAGACATGTATCATATGATTTCACTTATATATAGAATCTAAAAAACCAAACAAATGAACAAACAAGAAATATACTCTTAAATAGAGAACTGGTGATTGCCAGATGAGAAGGGTGGTGGATGGGTGAAATAGGTCAAGGAGATTAAAAAGTACAAACTTCTAGTTATAAAATAAGTAAGTCTTGGATATGAAAAATATAGCTAGGAAAAATAGTCAAAAATATTACAATAATTTTGCAAATTGATGGTAACTGTATTGATCATGGTGAGCTTTGTGTGATGTATAGGATTCTTGAATCACGAAGTTGTAAGCCTGAAACTAATATAACATTGTATGTCAACTACAGTTAAAAGAAAGCAGGAAAAAATAGCAACTGATTTCTTTTAAATGAAAAACTCATTTTCTGAAAAACCTCATTTTTACTCATTTTGCCCCCGAACAGTGAAAACTTTCTGACAGATCGACAGTAGCTCATTGAAAGTCTTAGGAGTACTACTGCCCTCCAGGAGTGTAAGGCCAAAATGTGGGATCCACACAGGTTGCCACAGATATTCAGAGAAAGGTGCCAGGAGAAGAGTGGTCTGGGAAGCCATCATGGAGGAGGCAGGAGGCAGAAAACAAGGAGAAACACAGTAGACCATAGGGGAATAAAGAGGTTCACAGAAAGGAATTAGGATGAACATTTGTGGAAGGTTTGCTAATGCTAGAAGTTTTTGTTGTGGTGTTTCATTTAATCTTTATCATAGTACTGTGACGTGAGAATATATGCCTCATTTAAAGATGAAGAAGTTCAGAAAGTTTGAATAACTTTGTCAAATTCTCTGCTCTGGAAAGTAACTGAATCGGGTCTTAGATCATGTTTGGTGAGAAGCCAAGTATTATTCTACTGCGCTGTAGGGCCTTGGAAGTGTGTTAAGCATCCATATATTAATTGAACATCTAATGTACATCAACTGAGCATCACTGTGTTCTAGAAACAGAGGATAAAATGTCGAGAGAGACAGACATGCTCACCTCCAGGGAATGTACAGTCTGGCATGACAGATCAAAAGTAGATGAGCATTTATAAGATGTTGTGGTGAGTAGCAGTGGAGCACGTGAGGTCAGAATACAGGATTCTTCTGGAACTCATGCGGGACTAACCTGGTTCAGAAGCATCAATAAAGTCTTCCCTGAGGAAAAAATAGATGTAGAGAGAGGTTAGCCAGGTGAAGAAGCAATGTGTTTGTTGGGGATGGGTGGAGGCTTTCCCGGGGGACCTGGGGCGCTCTGGAAGTAAGAGGCAGTAAGGTACGTTTGAGGAACTGCGTGCAAATTCAACATGGCTAGCATTTAGTGTTGGAGAGTCTGGGCTGGTCGTATAGCAGGAAATGGAGAGTTGTCAAGGGCAGCTTGTGACAGGCTCCTTACAGATCCATCAGTTTTCCATTGTATCCAATGTGAAAAGTGAAAAAGTGTGCTGTTGTTTGTGCTCTTGTTGTAATGACTCCTTTTTACAGCCCACAAAGCAACAATGGATGCCAAAAATAATATTTCTTAACTTTTGTCACCTTGCTCTGTATTTCCCACATGTGCTTAAGGCAAAACTTGAGTCACCAGAGTTATTAATAAGCTTATGATGCAAGTATACTTGAAAGATTGAGAAGATCTGATCATCCTATTTCTCTCAGAAAGATTTTTGGAAAAAACATTTTAATGTTTGCATGACCTTTAATTAAATATAGTTCACAGTTTTAGATTTCAATAAATTACTGCCATCCTATAAGTACTGGGGGAGGGACTTAATGGTATCATTAAAAAACACATAAATATTATCTATTTTTTTCCTTCATGCAGGTTTTATTCCTGCCAGCAAAGTTTTTTTTTTTTCAGTTGCGCCTATGGAAATTAAGCAGGATTTTATTAGCAATAAAATTTTTCCAAGTTATTTTCCTTCTGGGTCTAATGTATTTCCTAGAGGCCTTCTTGAACTATAGAAGTACTGGGTTCTTCAAAATCTCTAGTTCTTAGATGTTAATAGCTCATTAATATCACCTGTCTCAATCCCGCCTTTATTCTCTTCCTCAGAAGAGCTGTGACAATGATCTGAAAATCGGGATATATTTCTGCATAAGTTTCCACGTAAAGAAAATTAAACCTCCTTTACTAGATGTCATATCCAACTTTAAAATATAAGAATTGCATTCCTGTGTTAGCTAGGACTCTCTCTGGTTTGAAGTGACACAAATCAACGCAACCTGGCTTGAGCAAAAAACATTTATTGGTTCCTGCAACAAGAGTCCAGGGTGCTCCAGTGTCAGGCCTGGCAAGGTCAAGGGACTCAACTCACAACCATTGGAGCTTCTCTTCTGTCTCTTGGATCTTTGATCTGTGTTAACTTCAATTTTAGCAGATTCATACCAGGTGTTGGCCATTTTATGGCCCAAAGATGCAATATTCTGCCTGACCAGGCAAAAAGCTTAGGAACATAGTAGTGGTTTCTTGGAACATTCAGGTTTTGTTACCAAAATAAAGGATGATGGGTGACAGGCAAAAAAAAAAAAAAAAAAAAAAATGACAGATTGCCCTACACAATTACTTTTCTTAGTAGTTTTAGGATTTATGATACCTAAAATACAACAAAATCATCATCTTATTTTAAAGACATGGCAAGTCCTCAAAATTCAGTCACTGTATTTTTGGGGTCTCAGGATTATAAATTCTGTGATATATAAATTTTGAAACTCATGTGAAGAGTTGTACGGTTTTCACAGGGGAATCTTCTCTAAATGTGAGAGTGAAGTTATTACATAAAAAAAAGATTTACTTTGTCTTCCTTTCTTTAGCCACATCATTGCTAACATTTCCATAAGGATAATACAGTTTTGATTTGGGCAAGACAGAGTCTGATAAATCCTAACTTTTCAGCTCAAATCTCATTTTCTTAGCAGCTTTTTCTGGTGCCTAAAAGGAATCCATTATCCTTTGCTTCATTAAATGCGTCCACATGTAATGCCAGAGCATTTTCTGGTAGGTGCATCTAAAACTCTGCTGGACATCCATCAAGATCCAGGGCTCTGCCTGTAGAGGGATCTGTAATAGTTCATTTTACCTCTTATGGAGCAACAGGAACATTTTTTTGCCACCAACACTAATTGAAAGAGACTGAATACTTCTAATGAAATGTTAGTATTTCTGCTGATTAAGCAGTATGAAGGGCAAGTCATATTCTTTTTATTAAAAACAATGTAACGCCCTCATTATATCCTTTTACTTTATAGAATTCCTATCTCTACCCTATGGAGTGACAAAACTGGTGAGCTGAGTTCTTCACTTACAGGAAGCAAATGGCTTTTCCCTTTCTTTCCTCAAATTTGGGTCATTTTGAATCATTTTCCTTGGCCCGTTTTGCACATTAAGATTTGCCTCAGTACCTACTTATTTGCAGCAAGCCCTTGAATGCTTGCCTCACTTCTTCCTTAATCAAACTTGCTTTTGAAGATGTGACTTTAGTTGCCAGACTGAATGCCTTTGGTCCTGTTCTTTTGAGGTAAAATGAAAATAGCTAATTAGCAGCTCTTTCCTTCATGATCTTAAGGTTTTCCATATGGGTTATGGAGAGGTTTCAGAATTATTATTATTTTTGAGGTAATTATCCAAATTGGTTAGAGAACACTTTAAAAATTTTAAAAGAATCTTTCCCTGTTTTTTATTTTTATTATCTATCAATCTATCTATCTATCTATCTATCTATCATCTATCTATCTATCTATCTATCTATCTATCTATCTATCTATCTATCTATCTATATCTTCCCAGTGAATGTTCAGATACCATCTGGAGCCGTTGAGAGGTGAATTGAGATTCAGTGCTATGATGCGGTCATACGATTGGCCACTAGCACTGATAAGCACATCCTTAAAAGCACCATGGACAGAGGCAATTACCTATAGCAAGAGAAGAGAATGTAGAGTGAGACCATTCTCCACCCTGACCTTTTACCACACAGCTTCTCAAGCAGAGTGAGGAAAACAGATGCAAAGAGAAGAACTCTATAATGTGCTGCTCATTCTAAAAGGTTACATAGCTCCAGGGTTGGTTCCTCAGTGGTTAAACAAACACTCATCAAACCTGACCAGTGGGCAGAGTATAAGAATAGCTACCATCTGCTTTGAGATTATTAGATCCAGGCATTGTGTGCTATGTAATATATTCTACAACATTCTTTTTTTTAAATCTCACAACAATCATATCAGGTATTACTATCTTTCCCATTTTATATATGGCAAATGGAGGAGTCTGAACGATGTTAAGTACCTTGTTGAAGTTCACACAGTTGGTCAGTGATAGACATGAAGTTTGAATCCAGACCCACTTCATGTCAAAGCCTGTTCTTATCCATCAGATCTCCCAATTCTAAGACACCACTGGTAGATGGAACCATAAGGGTGGCAGAGAAAAAGCTTGAGATTCATGTTTTTGTTTTTGTTTTTGTTTTTTCCACCTATTTTCTCTTTGTTGGGAAAAGTGCTAACTTTCTGAGGGGGCATCCAATGAATAAGCACATAATAATAAGAATACAAAAGATAATATTTATAAATATGACTTCCTATATCATGTATCATCATGTGATCCTACCACCTATCCTCTAAGGAAGGAAGAAATTTTATTAAGTGATTAAGGAAGGACTGCCCTTGGCCTGATACTACCAACCTATCCATTGTACATAAGATGGAACTGAGAGATAACATCAAGTATGGATGGGACAGAGTCAAACATCAATGCTGCCATGATAATAATAACCGCTATAATGAAAAAAATAAGAATATTTATCTGATATTTAGAACTCTGGACCAAGGTGGATCTCAGCACTTCACTTATTTTGTTATTTTTAACTCAACTTTGCTGAGGTATAATCACTTATGATGAGCTGCATCTATTAAGAGTGTATAATTTGATGAATTGTGACAGATACATACACCTGTGAAACCACCACCTCAATCCAGACAGAATATTTCCATCATCCCCAGGATTCGTATGCCCCTTTGCAGTCCATTCTATCCTCTTTGTCCCAAGGCAGCCACTAGTCTGTTTTCTGTCACTGTAGATTAATTTGAATTTTTAAAAAGAATTTCATGCAAATGGATTAATATATTATGTGCTCTTTTATATTGAGTTTCTTTCACTCAGAATAATGGTTTGAGTTCATTCATTTTATTGTGTGTATAAGTATTCCTCTATACAGATTAGAAGTATTCCATTGTAATGGTATACCATATTTGTCTATCCATTATTTATCAACTGTTAGACATCTAAGTTGTTTCCAGGATTTGGCTATTCTGAAGAAAGCTTCAAAAAACATTCAGATTTGTGTCCTGTATGTTTTGATTTTGTTAGGGGTAAATAGCTATAATAGAATGACTGAGACCTTTAGTTGGTTTTATTTAACTTCTTAAAAAGCTGCCAAATTTTTTCCAAAGTAGTTGTATAATTTTGTATTTCCATAAGCAGTGTATGAGAACTTCAGTTGCTCCACATCCTCATCAACACTTTTTATTTTCTTTTTGATTGTGGACATTTTAAGGGTTAAAGTGGTATCTCATTGTGGCTTTAATATACATCTCCTTCATAATTAATGATGCTGGGCATCTCTTCAGATATTTTTCACCATTCTTATAACTTCTTTTGTGAAGCATCTGGTCAAATATTTTGCAAATATTTTATTAGATTGCTTATCTTATTACTGAGTTGTAAAAACACTCAAAATAGTCTGAATACAATTCTGTTGCCAACTAAATGTACTTCAAACATTTTTACCATTCTGAATCTTGCCTTTTCATTTTCTTTTTGTGTTTTTCAAAGAGAAAAATTTTTAATTTTGATTAAATTTATCTATTTTTCCTTTTACTCTTAATATCATTTCATTTTTTTAGCATATTTAACTCTCTCATCAACTTTATATGATACTGTAATTGTCCATATTTCTCAGGTGATCAAATTAGATCTCCCAGAGATTATGTGAGTTGCTCCAAATTGTACATTTGTAAAAGTGCTAATTCAAACCACTGAATAGATGTAGTCAGAGGAATGAAGTCAGAGGTTATTAGGGGAACAGAACCAAGAGTCAGAAAAGTCTGTGTGGGCAAATGTGAAAAGCAGAAACTAGGGCAACATTTTAGGTTCTATGACAGAGACGATGATTCATTTCCTGAGAGAAGTTTGATACGAGGATCCATCCATTCAACCCCTCTTCTTGAGTGAGACTTTTCCAGGCTGAAGGACCCTATTTTTTTTACGTCTGATGTCCAACTTAAAATCATAAGGACTGAGATAAGCAAGAGGTCTCCTTACTTCTAGTCCAGTGCTCTGCCCACCCCGCTGGGACAAAATCCCTGTCATGGTCAGCAAAAATCAGATTATCATGGTTTCACATAGAAAAATCTATAATTAGTTTAAGTAGTAAGACAAAGCTGTATTTTTCTTCTAAGGGTACGAATAGGACTCAGACATTTTGAAATGTACATGGCAAAGTAGTTTCCTGACTTTACAAGAGTCAAAGATTGAACAGTCACAGCCCAGCTTCTCGAACACTGTCCTGAGAGGAAAATCCATGGCAAGTCCCTCCCTCCTTGCTTCCTATTATGTGGGCAGGCACCATTAATAGCGATCGATTACTTCTTCATAACTGTATTCTGCTGTTTTTCTTGCCACATTTCTCTGGCCAACTCTACACTCACATATATTTTGGCAGATGCAAGTTCCATATTTCTCTTGCCCCTGGCTAACTTTGAATTACCACGGCTCTGTGGCACTGCTGGTCCATCACCTGAAGGTGTGACAAAGAATATTGTACAACTACCACTGATAGCAACTTTAAATGGAAATTAGATTCCTTTCCTCCCTATTTTTATGTTCCACTTTAATTTGGGCAAACTACAGTTGCAGACATCATGTTCACTGCAATCATCTATCTTTTAGAGAGCCCAACAGTGGTCCTGCTTGCTTAAGTACTTTTCATTTTTCACGCCAGTCTCCCTCCCTCTCTCTCTTTCTTTTTTTTTAGTAGCATACCTCTGCCACAGGCAAAGGCATATTGTGCTTTCATGAATCTAGCTGCCCATTCAAGCAATAGGAAATGGGAGAGTCACCAGCTGATAAAATGCACTGCTGTGGTCCAGGGGCCCTTAACTCCTGAATTCTATTCTCAGAGTAATATGCATCTTCAGGAGAAATGCCCTGGAGCCCAGATGGATCTCTAGAAGACTGAACTTTAAACATTGTAGTACCTTTGAAGATGTGTGGCAGCATCTAAAGGAATACCAAAAAAGTAACCAGTAAACAATCAGTAAACCCCCCTGAAATACTCATAGTGTTTGAATAAACCAGATGCTCAAGTCCACCAAAATGGTAGGCCTAACCCATCTGAGGTTACCTTGATTTGACAAATGTTTTGCTGATTTATTGGGGGAAACAAAGATCTTTTGGATCAACCTAATTCTTAATAGAGTTTGTAGACAAAAAGAATGGTTTGTGGGTTTACTGCTTATTCTTAGTTTGCCTCTACCAGATAGGTCTTGCTTTTTTCTCTCTTGCTTTGTCCCAGGAAGGCTGACTTCTGTGCATTATATGGCAGGCTCTTTTGCCTTCTGGTCCATCCATTCAACCCCTCCCCTTGAGTGAAACTTTTCCAGGCTGAAGGACCCTGTTTTTTTATGTCTGATGTCCAACTTAAAATCATAAGGACTGAGATAAGCAACAGGTCTCCTTACTTCTAGTCCAGTGCTCTGTCCACCGGGCTGGGACAAAATCACTGTCACGGTGGGTGGGTGGGACCAATGAGAGATATTGACAGGAGATTAAAGAGTGAGAGGAAAGAGAGGGTAGAGTATTTATTACTACCCTGCCTGTCCTTTTGCTTTGCTCTGGTGCTAGCAGTTAACTATGCTCTTCTGCAGCCCTTGCGTCTACCAACCAGCCACTTCTCCGTGACTCCAGCTCTTCTGGGTCTGGTAACACCTTTTTCACTCCTTGCCCCTGCACGCTTAGGGCTGATACTAGATTCCCACTGTTACCACTCTCTGGCCATCTTACGTCTCTAATTGTTTTATTCAGTCCTGTCTATACTCACATAATTGTCCAATCACAAAATAATATCTAATTAAATGTTTTTTGGGGGGGCATCTGTTACCTGAAATGATTCAGCTTGATAAAGTTTTCTGCTAGGAAAACTCTCTTTCTTGACAGATTGGTTTTATTTCAGTGTGATTACTTAGTAAAAGCCACACATGCTTACTGCTAACAGTATCTTAAGTGCATTTTGAGCAAGTAAAAGTGCACACAAATTATATAATAGGCATAAATTGAGTAATTACAAACAATTCCATTTATACCCAACCCCTTATCTCCTTAGCCTCTTTAGAAATCTGAGTTTGCAACCTGTAATGTTGTAACCCTGGCTTTGACAATTCCTGGTAAAGACTCAGGAGTGGAATTTAACAAAATGCTTGAAGCAGGTTTCATTTCCCTTTAGGAAGTCTTTTTTTTTTTTATTATTATTATGTTATGTCACCATACAGTACTTCATTAGTTTTTGATGTAGTGTTCCATGATTCATTATTTGCATATAACATCCAGGGCTCATTGCAATACATGCCCTCCTTAATACCCATCACGGGGCTAACCCCTCCCCCCACCCCCCTCCCCTCTGAAACCCTCAGTTTGTTTCCCAGAGTCCATAGTCTCTCATGGTTCGTCTCTCCCTCCGATTTCCCCCCCTTCATTTTTCCCTTCCTTCTCTCCCTTTAGGAAGTCTTGTGCTGCAGGTGAGGTGTTAGTCAAAAAACCTCCTCCCTTGGTGCCTGGCAGGCATGATCCAACTGTCCTCTGCCTAGCTCTCTCCCAAAGTCTTAGGCAATCAGACCACGACAGAGGTTGTTTCTAAAGCTGATTCAGTCTTGAAGGGCTGAATCCATACATTAAAACATACTTTGTAATTTTTTTCCTAGATTAGTGACACTTCAACCCATTAAAATGGTGGGTAAGGAGATTTTAAACTGTAATGGCTTTTGAAAAACTGACCCAAGTTGCTGTTTTTACATTTTACCTTGTTTTTGGCAAAATAAAGCTAACCGGCTTTTCTCTTCCATTTTCCAATTCTGATGTAACACATTTTTCCAATGAAGAAGATGCTTGCTTGCAGTAACATTAAATACTTGGAAACTATACCAATTCCTTCAGGATGATTATTGCTACCTTTGCTAATTTTTCCCCCCTTCTTTTCAAGAACTTCCTGATTCAGTGGAATTTTTCTTCTGAGTATCTTTCGTGTTTACTGGTAGACATACTCCCCAAACATAAAATACTACTTAGCTATAAAAGGACACTTTAGAAATGTTAATTCTCATAAATGCTTATACATAGGGTCTTCATAGTAGTCTTCTGAAGCTGGCTAGAAGAATCAATCTGCTAGGATCCCTGTCACATTCATAGTAATCACAGTAATTACAACAAAACAGGAGTTACGTATGTTGAGCATACAGCACGTGCCCATATATATGCTCAAGAATTTACATGCTGTATTCGATTCCAGGCATGCAAGAATCCTCAGATGGAGTTACTGTAATCATCACAATGGTCACACAGGTAGAAGTGGTGGGACCAGGCAGGGCCCAAGCCCAGGTTTGTCTGACTCTGCAGTCCTAGTGCCCCATAACCACAGCTCATTGTCTCCAACTCTAAGATTTAACCAGGCCTAAACACGTGGCAACAAACTTGTTATCAGATTGCCTTTTCCTCCTCCCCGCTCCTGGCAGCTTACTCCCCGAAGTTTCTGAGGTATCATGCTAGGATACCAGTCCCTGAAGAAAATGTTTTAGAGGCCATCTCTCCTTCTTTTTGGCCATGTTTGAAAGGTTTAAGGAAAGAAATGTGATCGATGGTAACGGGGTTTTACAGATAGTGGATGATAGAAAGTGATCTTCTAAGTTTAGCTTTTCCAAATCAGTTTCATAATATTTTAGGAATCACCAATCAAGAAACTGCTAATGGTAATTTTCTTTTTTTTTTTAAGATTTTATTTATTTATTTGACAGAGAGAGACACAGCGAGAGAGGGAACACAAGCAGGGGGAGTGGGAGAGGAAGAAGCAGGCCTCTGGCAGAGCAGGGAGCAGGGAGCCTGATGCAGGGCTTGATCCCAGGAGCCTGGGATCATGACCTGAGCCAAAGGCAGACGCTTAATGACTGAGCCACCCAGGAGCCCCCACTAATCTCTTTTTTTTTTTCAATTAGGATCCCTCCCCAGTGTAATTCATTCAATAAATACTGAGCATTCATCAGGAGCCAGTGCTGGTTCTGGCTAGGAATATAAATGTAAAACAGAACAGTCTCCTGCCCCGAGTGGGTTCATTTGCCAGCCCATGCAGACAAATTCTAAGTATAATTTGACAAGTTCCACAAGACATCTTGGAAAATTCAATATTTGCGGTTTCAACTGTTCCTAAACACTGGAGTTCCACAAACCAGGATAATTTATTATTTTGCTTAAAGCATGGATTGAACTGCTCAGGCTTTGGCATTGTTCTGGGAAGAGAAGCGGATCACTGATTAGTGGGTGAGCAATGCTGACATCTCATCATCTGTATCTCCTCATGGCCCTAATGCGCATAACACATATTAAGTGATAAAATCCTTGTATTTGAAAACAAATCCAAATGTAATGCTTGTGACGAACGTGAGGAGAAAGTGAAGCAGTCTAAGGAAATGCTGGTTCTTTACAGAATGTAGAAATGTTGGGTAGTTTAAGAAGAAACATGTCTCATTCCTTTATGGGTTTGGATATATGACAGAAATGTGTCACCAGTTTTATATAAGTGGCTTTCAAATTTTTTATCCACAACCTGTCTAAAAAATAACTTTTCTTCACAGTCTAATAAATACACATACATGCGCACACACAGAAATGAGACAAAACTTCAGTAACACAATACTTGCCTTTTCTGTAGGTCATATACTGTGATATTTTCCCAACCCTTTCTATTTTTATATTTTTAATGCTGATTATGATCCACTAAATTGATTTTATAACCCACTGTTTGTAGCGCCCAGTTTGAAAAACACTGCTCTATATTAACAATATGAATAAATACGCCGGTAGTCAGTTGATCAAGCTGTTTCAGCTGGGTATTCAGCTAGAATTTATTTTAATAGTATTATAAATTAATCCTGTGTTTACAGAATCATTAAGGGTCTTATGGGGTCACTTAAATTTTTTCATTTATTCTTCACTGCACTTTATGGGAAGAATTATATAATACAGTAATACTTGTGAATAGAGCTCTCAGTATAAAGTATAAGCTCTCTGAATGCACTGGCTGAGGAGTAAATAGTTGAGGGAAGGACTGTGTTTGAGCACTGTGAGAAAGTGACATTTAATATGACTTGGAAAGATGAGTAGAATTTGACAGGCAGAGAAAAAGGAAGGATGGTTTAGACTGGAAAGGCCATGTGGATTAGAAACCAGTGAGGAGAAGGTTGTACCTAAGAAGCATGCAAGAAGTTATAGTGGGGACTAGGTAAGTAAGATGGAAGCAAAATCATGGCTTATGGCTTCGCTGACATGATGGAGCTTGACACTCCCTTCCAATGAACAAAAGGACAACTTTCATAAACATAGATTATTTTACTACAAATGGACAGAATGGGATCCTAGAGTTCCTATGGGATTTGGGATGGAATTCAGGAAGGGAATTGAAGAACAAAATGTATAAGATTATTTCTGTCTTAAATTGCCAACTCCGTAAGGGAGTTAGAACCTCAGTTTGATCCATTTATATTCCCTAGCATCTAAAACAGGGTCTGGTGCACAGTAAGCACTGAAGGTATTTTCTACATGAATAAATCACTGAGTGAATTGATAAAGGAGTACACAGTTTGCCTTGGTGATAACCACCTGAACTGTGCTTGTCCAAGGTCCCTTGTCCTCTAATGCAGTTATTTAGAGTTTGCATTTATTCCACTTCTAGGAACATTCTAAATTCAGTGCTCTTTCTGTCTTCCTGGCTGATCTAGTCTCAGTTTTATAAACATCCTTTGTAATATCCTACGTGTGTTGATTCTTTTCTCATTACTTAGAATGATTTTATTCTCTTTAGAATGTCTCTCTATAATGTATCTTTTATAGTCAGCTCCTATGGTAACTTGGATTGTCCTCTCATTTTTAAATTTAATTTATGTATTAAATTTAATTTTTAGAATTAATTTAATTCTAAAAAAAGAATTTAATACATGTATTTTATATTTAAGAATAGTTGAGAAATGAAGTATACAATATGAACAAGTGTCTGTAATCTTATTCCCTAGAGAAAAGTGTTAACATTTTGTCGCTTGAAGTTACTGACATTTTAATGTCTATGTTGATGAATTAATTATATATGTGAATATAAATTGCAAACAGGAGATACAGAACATTTTATACACTGCTTTTCACTTAAGGTGAATTTTTCTTCATTTTAAATATCTCTCAAGAATCTCACTTTAATGCCTATGAAATGCTCCATTACTCCATTACATATGAATATATTTAATTAAGCTTTTCATAATTTTTGGACATTTGTTTTGTTCCCAATTTTTTACTTTGAAAACAACTCCATGATAGATATCTTTATAGCTGAGACTTTATATGTGTACCTATTATTTCCTATTTGACCTGTATATATCATAAATAAATCGAAGTGACATTACTTGGAAAAAGGGCATAAGAATTTTAAATAGTATCACTAAATGTGACAAGTGACATCACGTCCATCCCCAGGAGATTATTGCAACTTACACTCCCCTCAGTACAGTATGAATACCTATTTCTTTTTATTTTCTTTTTCAACTTTTTATTTAAATTCTAGTTAGTGAACATATAGTGTAATATTGGTTTCAGGAGAATTCAGTAGTTTATTACATACAACACTCAGTGCTCATCATAAGTGCCCTCCCATCACCCATCTTGTCCACCCCCCACCTCCCTCCATCAACAATTTATTCTCTATTAGTAAGAGTCTCTTGTGGTTTTTTTTCCCCTCTCTCCTTCCCCCCCCCATACATTTATCTGTTTTGTTTCTTAAATTCCACACATGAGTGATATCATATGGTATTTGTCTTTCTCTGACTGGCTTTCTTAGCTTAGCATAATATACTCTAGCTCCATCCACATCGTTGCAAATGTCGAGATCATTCTTTTTGATGGCTGAGTAACATTTTATATACACACACACCACAACTTCTTTATCCATTCATCCATTGATGGACATTCAGGGTCATTCCATAATTTGGCTATTGTTGATAATGCTGCTCTAAACATTGGGGTGGATGTACCCCTTCTATATTTATGTATCCTTTGCATAGATACATAATAGGGCAATTGCTGGATCACAAGTTAGTTCTATTTTTTACTTTTTGGGGAATCTCCATACTGTTTTCCAGAGTTGCTGCACTAGTTTGCATTCCCACCAAGAGTGTAAGAGTGTTCCCCTTTCTCTGCATCCTCACCAACACTATTGTTTCCTGTGTTGTTAATTTTAGCCATTCTGACAGGTGTGAGGTGGTATCTCATTGAAGTTTTGATTTGTATTTCCCTGATGCCAAATTGTTGAGCATCTTTTCACGTGTCAGCCATCTGGATGTCTTCTTTGGAAAAATGTCTATTCATGTCTTCTTCCCATTTCTTAACTGGATTATTTGCTTTTGGGGTATTGAGTTTGTTAAGTTCTTTACAGATTTTGGACACTAAACCTATGTCATTTGCAAATATCTTCTATTCCGTAGGCAGCCTTTTAGTTTTGTTGATTGTTTCCTTCTCTGTGCAGAAGCTTTTTATCTTGATGTAGTCCCAGCAGCTCATTTTTGCTTTTGTTTCCCTTGCCTCTGGTAACGTGTCTAGTAAGAAATTGCTTTGGCTTAGGTCATAAAGGTTGCTGCCTGTGTTCTCCTCTAGGATTTTGATGGTTTCCTGTATTGAATTTAGGTCTTTCATCCATTTTGAATTCATTTTTGTGTATCATGTAAGAAAGTGGTCCAGTTTCATTCTTCTGCATTTTGCTGTCCAGTTTTCCCAACACCATTTGTTGAGGGGACTATCTTTTTTCCATTGGATATTCTTTCCTGCTATGTTGAAGATTAGTTGAGCATAGAGTTGTGGTTCCATTTCTGGGTTTTGTATTCTGTTCCGTTGATTTATGTGTCTGTTTTTGTGCCAGTACCATACTGCCTTGATGACTACAGCTTTATAATTTATCTTGAAGTCCAGAATCATGATGCCTCCAGCTTTGCTTTTCTTTTTCAGGGTTGCTTTGGCTATTTAGGGTATTTTCTGTGGTTCCATACAAATTTTAGGTTTGTTTGTTCTAGCTCTGTGAAAAATGCTGGTGGGATTTTGATAAGGATTGCGTTAAATGTGTAGATTGCTTTGGGTAGTATAGACATTTTAACAATGTTTGTTCTTCCAATTCATGACCATGGAATGTGTTTCCATTTCTTAATGCCTTCTTCAATTTCTTTTGTAAGTGTTCTATAGTTTTTAGAGTGCAGATCCTTTACCTCTTTTGTTAGGTTTATTCGTAGGTATCTTATCAGTTTAGGTGCAATTGCAAATAGGATCAATTCCTTGATTTCTTTTTCTGCTGCTTCATTACTGGTATATAGAAATTCAACAGATTCCTCTGTATGTTGATTTTATGTCCTGAGACTGCTGAATTCATGTATTAGTTCTATCAATTTTTTTGTGGAGTTTTTCGGATTTCGTACATAGAGTATCATGTCATCTGCAATGAGCGAAAGTTTCACTTCTTTCTTGCCAATTTGGATGGCTTTTATTTCTTTTTGTTGTCTGATTGCTGAGGCGAAGACTTCTGGTACCATGTTAAATTGTAATGGTGAGAGTGGATATCCCTGTCTTCGTCCTGAATGTAGAGGAAAAGCTCTCAATTTTTCCTCCATTGAGAATGATATTAGCTGTGGGTTTTTCATATGTGGCCTTTATGATGTTGAGGTATAGTCCATCTATACCTACTTTGTTGAGGGTTTTTATCAAGCATGGATGCTGTATTTTGTCAAATGCTTTTTTTGCTTCTATGGGTAGGACTGAATGCCTATTTCTCTACCTACTTACCAACTTTAGTCCAAACATGTTGAACTTAGTAATTTAAGAGCTAAAAACAATGACATCAGCAGTGAATGTGAATTTTGTTTTGTTTTTTTAATAGGTTGCCTCTAATATTACTGCATACCATTATTACCCATTTTCCTGACTTTTGAAACTAACTGTTCATGGCCTGTGCTCATTTTTCAATTCAGATGTTACTCTTTCTCTTCTTGTTTTAAAAAGCCATTAGCTAGTAAGAGTTCCCCAAACTCTCATACCCCTTGTCCATTCCTCTCATACAACGTGGGCCGTACTCTTTTACACACACACACACACCCCAACTAGATTGCAGACTTCTGAGCAATATGGTCGTATTCTTATTCAAATCTCATTCTCTGGAGAGCAATGTGGACAAATGGGAAGGACATTTGTGGAATCCACTAGAGTTAAGATTTACCTATCAGCTTTTACACTGAACAAGCTCTTCAATCTCCCTATACCTGCTTTTTTTCTTCTGAAAAAAAAAAAGTGGGTAAATAGTCTCTCTTCTTCAGAGGGTGGTGAGGATTAAATGAAATAATTTATGTAAACCCCCACACAGTGACTGGCACATGGTGGAAAGTCCTAAGTCTTACCTACTTTTATTCTTATTTGTTTTTTTGCATAATATTCACCACAATGTTTTGAAACATATTAGGAGCACAATAAACATAATAAACTAGTCAATTCTGTTGGATCAGTAAAATAGTCTAAACAGTATTAATTTATTTTTAAACAAAATGTTTAGAGAAATTTGGACCAAAGCTTGGTTTCTCCTTTTTCAAATGCTTTCCACTTCCATGTCATTTACGGTATAAATAGTCTAAACATTATCAATTTTCAATTCTCATGACTAGGCTGTAAGTAATTATTTTACAAGTCACACTTTCCTTCTTAATAAACTAACAATAGCTAAAAGGAAATGCTCTTCTTCTTCTGGGCTCCTTCCCACATGAGATTCATGACATCTGCGCTGGTGGATTCTTGAATGGATTTTCCAAAATAGGGTTATGGAGTGACCTGGTCCAAGAAATTCTGTATTTCAATTTGGAATTCTGCTTCACAGCCTGAGTTAGTCATAGGTGTTTGTGGCACATCCCTCTGATTACATCTGCTGTTGTGCTCCCACTTTCATCAAATATGTACTGCTTAGAGTGACTTTAGTTGGTTCTTTTATCCTCATCTTGTTCTGTAGCACTGTCATTTAAAGATACACAGAACTTTGGCGGCTCCTGGGTGGCTCAGTACATTGAGTGGTCAAGTCCTGGTTTCAGCTCAGGTTGTGATCTCATGGGTTGTGGGATCAAGCTCCATGATGCGCTCCATGCTGGTCAGGGAGTCTACTTGGGGATTCTCTTCCTCTGCTCCTCCCCCCACTTGTACGCATGTGCTCTCTCTCTCAAATAAGTAAATGAATCTCAAAATAAAAAAAAAATGCACAGACCTTTGGAGAATGCTTTCAGGGAAAGCTAAACAATTTCTTAGAACTGCAAGGGAAGTTTTCTCCTCTGATTGATATTGGCTTTGGGGAGTCATGACATCAGACATTTAACTTTTATTTACTCCTTTATTCATTCTGCTTGCCCTGCACAACAAAAGATCTTATGAAATCTGTTTCAAATTATTTCCCCATTGCTCTTTGCATCAGTGAGGATCAGTGCCATTCCACTGACATTCTTCCTCTTGATTCTTCTGCCTTCTAGGCCTGTTTCACCTCACCTGGGCAACAGGCTCTGTGGATCCATAAATAATGGTATTTTTTTTTAAAGATTTTATTTATTTATTCATGAGAGACGGGGGGGGAGAGAGAGAGAGAGAGAGAGAGAGAGAGAAGCAGAGGGAGAAGCAGACTCCCAAGGGGCAGGGAGCCCGATGCGGGACTCGATCCCAGGACCTCGGGATCATGACCTGAGCCGAAGGCAGATGCTTAACCATCTGAGCCACCCAGGCGCCCTAAATAATGGTATTTTAATACTTCCTTATTGATCTAGACATAGCTGAAGTTTGGCTGTATGTCCACTGGTCCCCAAGTCATTTTCCCATCAGTAGAGGCCTTCCTCTTTTTGTGTGTATGTGTGTGTGTGTGTGTGTGCATTTTTTTCTTTTTCTAGATTTTAAAAAAGTTTTTTTATTTTATTATGTTATGTTAATCACCATACATTACATCATTAGTTTTTGATGTAGTGTTCCATGATTCATTGTTTGCATATAACATCCATTGCTCCATTCAACACATGCCCTCTTTAATACCCATCACCAGGCTAACCCATCCCCCCACCCCCCTCCCCTCTAGAACCCTCAGTTTGTTTCTCAGAGTCCACAGTCTCTCATGGTTCGTCTCCCCCTCCGATTTCCCACCCTTCATTTTTCCCTTCCTACTATCTTTTTTTTTTTTAACATATAATGTATTATTTGTTTCAGAGCTACAGGTCTATGATTCATCAGTCTTACACAATTCACAGCACTCACCATAGCATAGGGGCCTTCCCCTTTATCCTCTACTCACTTTCTTCATATGCTAAAACAAGGTCTCTTGTCTCTTCAATTTTCTGACTCACTTTCTCGAGACAAACAGCTTTCTTTTTCTTTACCATTTTTCCTTCTTGGGTAGGGAATCGAAGGAAATTCTGTCATGGAGATGTTGCTGCCTATTTCCTTTCCTTCCCTTTCATCTATGTTTTACTATGTTAGATTTTCCAGGCTTGAGTCAATCTTCCAACATGTACTTCCTTCATAGTATTTTTTTTAAAGATTATTTATTTGAGCGAGAGAGAGAAAGAGAGAGAGAGCATGAGAAGGGGAGGACCTTGAGATCATGAACTGAGACAAAACCAAGAGGTGGATGCTCAACTGACTGAGCTACCCAGGCACCCCCATAGTATTTTTGTAGATCAGTTTTTACGCAGGTATAGTTTACATATCACAGAAAGTACCCCTCTTTTGTAATACTTTTGAGAGGAAGTGGTATGGAAGAGTTAGAGCAAAAATACCATTTTGGTCATATAATTTTTTATCCTCATCTTTTATTTGATCCTTAGAGATTAAACCTACTTTTGATATTGAACTGGTTTTTTGTATTATTTTCAAATTGCTTCTTGCCAAATTAGTTTTTTTCTTTCACATTAGATCAGCAATTTCTTTGGTCCATGGTATGCCCTTCTCTCTGGTAAGCATTTATTTATGTTTTATTATTACTGTACTTCAGAAGCTCAGGTTTTAGAAGTACTCAGATAATTTTATACATTTCTAATAATGTGTCATTGAGATATTTGGTGTAATATTAGCCTTACCTCATACATTGACAGAATATTTAATACAGAGAACACAATAGGAGTCACAAAACAAAGTTTAAGTAATGCAAAATGTAAAATATCGTCTAATTATAATATGCACTAGAAATTGTTAGTATAAGTAGGATAAGAAGGATGGTTACTAGAAAGTACTGATTTTATAGGATAATAACAAAAATAATTCTAGGCTTGGTAAATTTTTGACACCATATGTATGGCAACCAAAACACAGGAGGAAAGTGGAATGTCTGCACTGGGATTCATTAATTCATTAGTTCAGAAACTATGTATGGAGACCTAATAGTGCTGAGACTGATTCTAAGCACTGGGATTACAGTTTGTGAAGACTGACAAATTCAGCATTCCTAAGGAGTGTATAATCTAGACTCGTGCTGTCTAATACAATAGCTATTACTCACTATTTAAATTAAAATTAAATTAAATGTGGCTATTTAAATTAAAATTAAATAAAATGTAATGAAATAAAAAATTGAGTCCTTTGGTTGCACTAGTCACATTTTAAATGCTCAGTGGCCACATGTGGCTAGTGGCTATCATATTAGAGCAAATATAGAGCATTTCCAAGATCACAGGAAGTTCTAATAGAAGGGACTATCTTTAAAATTGTGCTATTACTTTTGAAAGTTTAATAATAAATTATCTCAAACACAGAAAACCCCCCAAAATTGTAGATATCTATTATAATCAATACCAAGATAAAACATATGCTGCTCTATTTCACATTTGTCTCAGCTGACTTTTTAAAAAATAAGATATAAAACATTATAAATAAGGAAAAACCAATATTCCCTTCCCTTCTTCTCCCCTTCTTCCTAAAGGTAACCATTATCCTCAAGATGGTATGAATCACCCACTAACATGTTTTTGCAGGAATATATATATAAACTATTATTTTTTATAATTTTTTATAATTTTTACATAAATTGTATCAGCTATTTGCAACTTGCTCTTTTCGGTTGCTTGTTGTTTCCATTTAACATTTTGAGATTTAACCACAGTGATACATGTCATTCTATATATTCATTTATCTGCTCTATATTTTCTGTACGAAAACCCACTGTGTATCTATCTACTTCCTGTATGAGAAACTGGAGCTTTCCAACTGATGTCTACATTCTAAACATTTTATAGGCTCTGTGGGACAACCCAACCTCTGTCCCAGAGTTCAGCAGCTTCAGAAAGTTTATACTTCAGAAAGATTATAAATCTTTCAAGTAAGTGCCCTGCCTAGGGTAAAACAGAAGCCTCCCTCCATGGTGCTGTTGGATGCCTCATCATGGCCTCGCTTCCAGTGGGGAACCCTCTGAGAGGTCGTCTATGTATGCTCTAATAGTGTAGAGAGGAGGTAATCAGGGATACTGCAGTGCCAGAGCAGCTGACCCCATTGAAACTCTTTCTTGGACTCCTGCTTATTAATTCTTTCCTAAATAAATGGGTCTCTATGTAAATTAAATCCTAAGAAATAGCTTGTAAAACACATGCACTCATTTCTTGAGGGGAAAAATAAGTCACTAAATTTATGTCAAAATTTTTACTCTACCTGAATATATTTAGCTGCTATCTTTTGATGTTCTGATCTCATAAATTTAAAAGCAACACTTGGATCCTAGCTAGGAAGACATGCAGAAGGCACTCTGTCTATTTTTCCTTCTTTTTGCCTCCTCCTCTCAAAGGATTCTGTCCTTTATGGAATGTGAAATCAGCCTGGAGATTTTTAAGAACTTCAGTGTAATACTGACTCTATGTTCTCCATCCTGGGTGTTTAAAGTACACTCTTCTTATTCTTTCCTCGGGTCACAAACTAGACCTGCATTCACCTACAACATGAAACTGCTTTTGTACCATTTTAAAGAGGGCAACTTTGGAAACAATATATATCATTTCTACATTTTAGGCATTTTCACACTTCAGGTTACTGGTTTAGAAAAAAACATTAGCAAATTGGACATTTAGACAAATTGAGCCTCCAGAGAGGGCTTCAAGATTGATTGTCATAACAGGCCTGAGGGTCATTTTCACAAATTCTATTTTCTAGGAAGCCCACACAAAACATATTAGAAAAGTAATTGCTCAACCCAATTCAGTTCAATAAGGCAGTATATACCATCTTAGGTACCTTTTAATGGCTGGGGCATTTTTAAATTTGTCCCCCAGCACAGCACTTTTCTTAAAGTCTAATGTAAAATACAATAAAGGTGGAAGGACCTAGAACACCCTGCCCTTACTCAGGCACCACCTGTCCCCACAAATTTACAGAATGCAAAATTTGTTAAAGACACAATGTTACTGTGTTGGGAATGCAAATGACTTTCGTTTCTGGTCCTTTGATGTATTGGTTACTCTAAATAGTTTTACAACTAAATATTGTGGATAAAATATCTTTTAAACCCATTTTTAAAATATCTACCATTGCTGTGGCAAAGTGCAGAGTATGTGTAATTTGCCATGACACAAACACACACACATATAAAAGAAAAAGAAGAAGAGAGGGAGGAGAAAGAAGAGGAGAAAGAAGAAGGAACAAAGAAAGACTCCTGAGAGGTAAATGAATTTCACCTTCAGATGAACCTTGCTGACTTTAGGATTCTGTTTTAATTGCTATGCAGGGCAGAAAAGAATGGAAGTAAAGACTAGGGCCAGTAGAAAGTAAAAACATATTAGGAAACCCCAATATCAATCTGGAGATCTATCCCTTTCACAGAAAGCATTAGTAATAAATTAACTCACTATCTAGAAGATAACATGGAACCCTGTCACATTTGACCTCGATACTGGCTGGAGGGGAAAGATAATAACCAGCCAACTGCCATATTTAGGTTTAGAGCTCAAATAACTGTTACCTTCTGTAACTTACATTATCTCAGCAGATAATGTCAAGTAGGTAATAACTGGAGGTAACCAGCAGAATCAAATGCAATATTCTTTAGAGAAATCCAACTTTAGACTAGATTTCAAAGAATTCTTGCTGAGGGTTTCCCAAAGTCTTAAGACCTCACAGCAAAAATCATATATCATATATACAAACAAGGCACCATGAGTTAAATCCTACCCAAAAGTCTACATTAGTGAAATTATCAAGCAGAATTAAAACTAAGGGGACTCCTGGGTGGCTCAGTCAGTTAAGCATCCGCTTTCGGCTGAGGTCATGATCCCAGGGGAGCCTGCTTCTCCCTCTGCCTGCCGCTCCCCCTCCTTGTGCTCTCTCTCTCTCTCTCTCATTCTCACTCTCTCTGACAAAATATTTTTTTAATATTTTTTCTCTTTAAATTTTTTATTGTTATGTTAATCACCATACATTGCAATATTAGTTTTTGATATAGTGTTCCATGATTCATTGTTTGTGTATAACACCCAGTGCTCCACACAGAACGTGCTCTCTTTAATACCCATCACCAGGCTAACCCATCCCCCCAGCCCCCTCCACTCTAGAACCCTCAGTTTGTTTACAGAGTCCATCGTCTCTCATAGTTCGTCTCCCCCTCTGACTTACTCCCCTTCATTCTTCCCCTCCTGCTATCTTCTTCTTTTTTTTCTTAACATATATTAAATTATTTGTTTCAGAGTTACAGATCTGTGATTCAAAAGTCTTGCACAATTCACAGCACTCACCATAGCACATACCCTCCCCAATGTCTATCACCCAGCCAACCGCTCCCTCCCACCCACTTCACCACTCCAGCAATCCTCAGTTTGTTTCCTGAGATTAAGAATTACTCATTTCAGTGAGATCATATAATACATGTCTTTCTCTGATTGACTTTTTCACTCAGCATAATACCCTCCAGTTCCATCCACGTCATTGCAAATGGCAAGAGATCATTCCTTTTGATAGCTGCATAATATTCCATTGTGTATATATGCCACCTCTTCTTTATCCATTTATCTGTCAATGGACATCTTGGCTCTTTCCACAGTTTGGCTATTGTGGACATTGCTGCTATAAACATTGGGGTGCACGTACCCCTTCAGATCCCAACATTTGTATCTTTGGGGTAAATACCCAGTAGTGCAACTGCTGGATCATATGGTAGCTCTATTTTCAACTGTTTGAGGAACCTCCATACTGTTTTCCAGAGTGGTTGCACCAGCTTGCATTCCCACCAACAGTGTAGGAGGGTTTCCCTATCTCCGCATCCCCGCCAACATCTGTCGTTTCCTGACATGTTAATTTTAGCCATTCTGACTGGTGTGAGGTGGTATCTCATTGAGATTTTGATTTGGATTTCCCTGACGCCGAGCGATGTTGAGCACTTCTTCATATGTGAGTTGGCCATTTGGATGTTTTCTTTGGAAAAATGTCTGTTCATGTCGTCTGCCCATTTCTTGATTGGATTATTTGTTCTTTGGGTGTTGAGTTTGATAAGTTCATTATAGATTTTGGATACTAGCCCTTTATCTGGTATGTCATTTGCAAATATTTTCTCCCATTCTGTCGATTGTCTTTTGGTTTTGTGGACTGTTTCTTTTGCCGTGCAAAAGCTTTTTATCTAGATGAAATCCTAATAGTTCATTTTTGCCCTTGCTTCCCTTGCTTTTGGCGATGTTTCTAGGGAGAAGTTGCTGCGGCTGAGGTCGAAGAGGTTGCTACTTGTGTTCTCCTTTAGGATTTGAATGGACTCCTGTCTCATGTTTAGGTCTTTCAACCATTTGGAGTCTATTTTTGGGTATGGTGTAAGGAAATGGTCCAGTTTCATTCTTCTGCATGTGGCTGTCCAATTTTCACAACACCATTTGTTGAAGAGACTTTTTTCCACTGGATATTCTTTCCTGCTTTGTGGAAGATGAGTTGACGATAGAGTTGAGGGTCCATTTCTGGACTCTCAATTCTGTTCCATTGATCAATGTGTCTGTTTTTGTGCCAGTACCGTAGTGTCTTGACGATGACAGCTTTGTAATAGAGCTGGAAGTCCGGAATTATGATGCTGCCAGCTTTGCTTTTCTTTTTCAACATTCCTCTGACTATTCGGGGTGTCTTCTGGTTCCATACAAATTTTAGGATTATTTGTTCCATTTCTTTGAAAAAAGTGGATGGTATTTGGATGGGGATTGCATTGAATGTGTAGATTGCTCTAGGTAGCATTGACATCTTCACAATGTTGGTTCTTCTAAAACATGAGCTTGGAACGTTTTTCCATTTCTTTGTGTCTTCTTCAATTTCTTTCATGAGTATTTTATAGTTTTCTGAGTACAGATCCTTTGCCTCTTTGCTTAGATTTATTCCTAGTTATCTTATGGTTTGGGTGCAATTGTAAATGGGATCGACTCCTTGATTTGTCTCTTCTCTGTCTTGTTGTTGGTGTATAGGAATGCCACTGATTTCTGTGCATTGATTTTAAATTCTGCTACTTTCCTGAATTCCTGTATGAGTTCTAGCAGATTTGGGGTGGAGTCTTTTGGGTTTTCCACATAAAGTATCATATCATCTGCAAAGAGTGAGAGTTTGATTTCCTCTTTGCCGATTCGGATGCCTTTGATTTCTTTTTGTTGTCTGATTGCTGTGGCTAGGACTTCTAATACTATGTTGTATACCAGTGGTGAGAGTGAACATCCCTGCTGCGTTCCTGACCTTAGGGGAAAAGCTCTCAGCTTTCCCCATTGAGAATGATATTTGAGGTAAGTTTTTCGTAGATGGCTTTTATGATATTGAGGTATGTACCCTCTATCCCTATACTCTGAAGAGTTTTGATCAAGAAAGGATGCTGTACTTTGTCAAATGCGTTTTCTGCATCTATTGAGAGGATCATAAGATTCTTGTTTTTTCTTTTGTTAATATATTGTATCACGTTGATTGATTTGCAGATGTTGAACCAACCTTGCCGCCCAGGGATAAATCCCACTTGGTCATGGTGAATAATCCTTTTAATGTACTGTTGGATATTATTGGCTAGTATTTGGTGAGAATTTTTGGTATTAATTCTTCTTGAAATGTTTGGTAGAATTCCCCTGGGAAGCCATCTGGCCCTGGGCTTTTGTTTGTTGGGAGATTTTGGATGACTGCTTCAATTTCCTTAGTGGTTATAGGTCTGTTCAGGTCTTCTATTTCTTCCTGGTTCAATTTTGGTAGTTGATACATCTCTAGGAATGCACCCATTTCTTCCAGGTTATCTAATTTGCTGGCATAGAGTTGCTCATAATATGTTCTTATAATTGTTTGTATTTCTTTGGTGTTCGTTGTGATCTCTCCTCTTTCATTCATGATTTTGTTGATTCGGGTAATTTCTCTTTTCTTTTTCATAAGTCTGGCCAGGGGTTTATCAATCGTGTTAATTCTTTCAAAGAACCAGCTCCTAGTTTTGTTGATCTGTTCTACTGTTCTTTTTGTTTCTAGTTCATTGATTTCTGCTCTGATCTTTATGATTTCTCTTCTCCTGCTGGGTTTAGGCTTTATTTGCTGTTTTTTCCCTAGCTCTTTTAGGTGTAGGGTTAGGCTGTGTATTTGAGACCTTTCTTATTTCTTGAGAAAGGCTTGTATTGCTATATAATTTCCTCTTAGGACTGCCTTTGCTGCATCCCAAAGATTTTGAACAGTTCTGTTTTCATTTTCATTGGTTTCCATGAATTTTTTAAAATTCTTCTTTAATTTCCTTGTTGACTCATTCATTCTTTAGTAGGATGCTCTTTAGCCTCCATGTATTTGAGTTCTTTCCGACTTTCCTCTTCTGATTGAGTTCTAGTTTCAAAGCACTGTGGTCAGAAAATATTCAGGAAATAATCCCAATCTTTTGGTACCGGTTGAGACCTGATTTGTGACCTAGGATGTGGTCTATTCTGGAGAATGTTCCATGGGCACTAGAGAAGAATGTGTATTCCAGTGCTTTGGGATGGAATGTTCTGAGTATGTCTGTGAAGTCCATTTGGTCCAGTGTGTCATTTAAAGTCTTTATTTCCTTGTTGATCTTTTGCTTAGATGATCTGTCCATTTCAGTCAGGGGGGTGTGAAAGTCCCCCAGTATTATTGTATTGTTGTTAATGTGTTTCTTTGCTTTTGTTATTAATTGCCTTATATAATTGGCTGCTCCCATGTTAGGGGCATAGATATTTACAATTGTTAGATCTTCTTGTTGGATAGACCCTTTAAGTAGGATATACTGTCCTTCTTCATCTCTTATTACAGTCTTTGTTTTAAAATCCAATTTGTCTGATATAAGGATTGCCACCCCAGCTTTCTTTTGGTGTCCATTAGCATGGTAAATGGTCTTCCACGCCCTCACTTTCAATCTGGGGGTGTCTTTGGGTCTAAAATGAGTCTCTTGCAGACAGCATATTGATGCGTCTTGTTTTTTAATCCAATCTGATAGCCTGTGTCTTTTGATTGGGGCATTTAGCCCATTAACATTCAGGCTAACTATTGAAAGATATGAATTTAGTGCCATTGTATTGCCTGTAAGGTGACTGTTCCTGTATATTGTCTGTATTCCTTTCTGGTCTGTGCTGCTTTTAGGCTCCCTCTTTGCATAGAGGACCCCGTTCAATATTTCTTGTATGGCTGGTTTCCTGTTTGCAAATTCCTTAATATTTGTTTGTTCTGGAACCTTTTTCTCTTTCCTTCTATTTTCAGTGACAGCCTAGCTTGATATAGTATTCGTGGCTGCATATTTTTCTCGTTTCATGCTCTGAATATATCATGCCAGTCATTTCTGGCCTGCCAGGTCTCTGTGGATAGGTCTGTTGTCAATCTAATATTTCTACCATTATAGGTTACATATCTTCTCCGAGCTGCTTTCAGGATTTTCTGTGTCTCTGAGACTCGTAAGTTTTACTATTAGATGTCGGGGTGTTGACCTATTTTTATTGATTTTAAGAGGGGTTCTCTGTTCTTCTTGGATTTTGATGCCTATTTCCTTCCCCACATTAGGGAAGTTCTCCGCTATTATTGCTCCAATATACCTTCTGCCCCTCTCTCTGCTTCTTCTTCTTCTGGGATCCCAATTATTCTAATGTTGTTTCATCTGATCGTATCGCTTCTCTCTCGAATTCTGCCCTCGTGATCCAATAGTTGTTTATCTCTCTTTTTCTCAGCTTCTTTATTTTCCATCATTTGGTCTTCTATATCGCTAATTCTGTCCTCTGACTCATTTGTCCTCGCAGTTAGTGCCCCCATTTTGATTGCACCTCATAATTTGATTTTGCCTTGGTTAGATTTTAGTTCTTTTATTTCTCCAGGAAGGGTTTCTCTAATAACTTCCATGCTTTTTTCAAGTCCAGCTAGTATCTTTAAAGTCATGATTCTGAATTCTAGGTCTAACATCGTACTAATGTCTGTATTGAGTAGGTCCCTGCCAGATGGTACTACCTCTTGTTCTTTTTGTTGAGGTGAGTTTTTTCGTCTTGTCATTTTGTCCAGAGGAGAATAGATGAATGAGAGAACAAAATGCTAACAGGTTAACAACGTCCCCAGAAAATATACTCTAAACAAATCAGAAAAGACCTGAAACCAGGGGAAAAGAAAGGAAATGAGAGAAAAAAGAAAGAGAAAAAAAAAGGAAAGAAAAAGATAAAGACAAACAAAAACAGAACAAAACAAAAAAACAGAATATGATCAAATATGATCAGGCTGGTGCATAGGTCAGTGCCACACACTAGATTTTGGGTGTTTTTTGGTCTGTTTGATGAAAGTACCCCCTAAATTTTAAAGAAACATTTATATATGTCCAAAATAAGGGTTGATACAATGAAGGGATGGAATATGATTGTAAAGATGAAAAGTATAAAAAATTTTAAAAAAGGAATTGATAAGGTGCTTGAAAAAAGAAAGAATAGGATTAAAAAAAAAGAAAGAAAAAAGAAAGGGAGAGAATGTGATCAGGTAGGAGACTAGAACAAAGCCATACACTAGAGATTTAGCGTATATTTTGATATGTTAGAAGAAACTGTACCTCTAAATTTTAAAGAGAGGACAACTTATATATATATGCCAAAAATAAGGGTATCTACTATGAAGGGATAGAATATGACTCTAAAAATGCTTTTTTAAAAAAGGGATTGAGAAGATGTTGGTTGAAGGGAAAAAGAAAAATTCAAAAAAAAAAGTTAAAAAAAATTAACTTTGAAAGACTAATGAATCATGGTAAAAAAGCCATGAATTCTATGTGCAGTATTCCCCTAGCACTGGAGATCTCCCGTTTTCTTTGATTTGTAAACTTGGTCTTCGCTGGCTGTTCGTGCTGATATTCTGGGGGAGGGGCCTGTTGCCATGGTTTCCAAATGTCTTTGCTGGAGGCGGGATTGCCCTGCCCTTGTCGGTCTGGGCTAAGTAATCTGCTCGGGTTTGCTCTTGGGAGCTTTTGTTCCCTTCAAGCTCTTGGTACAGCTTTGGAGGACAAGAGTGAAAATGGTGGCCTCCCAATCTCCGCCCGGAGGAGCCGAGAACTCGGGGCCCCGCTCCTCAGTGCTCCCCCAGAGAAAAGCAGTCAGGCACTCCTGTCTCCCCGGTCTCCAGCCACACTCCGTGCTCACCCGGCCTGTGACCGAGTGTTTCTATCTCTGGCACCCAACCCCGTGTGGAATCTCCAAACCCTGCAGTTCCCTGCGGTGCACTCCCGCGCTGCTTCTCCCAGGGGAGGAAGGGGAGTCTCCCCGGATCTGCCGCTTGTTGGGTCCCTGCTGGAGGAGCAGTGGCCCGACTGTGCCATGGATCACGGTATATGGCAACCCCGAGCTGAGTGCCCGCACCTCAGCTCCGTTTCTGCAGCTGGCTTCCCCGCTCTGATACCTGGGAGCTCTGCTGCACTCAGGCACCTCCGGTCTTTCTGTGACCCCAAGCGTCCTGAGACTACATTGTCCCGCGAGGTTTCCACGCCCCGCTTAGCCGCTGGAGCGACATCCCTTAGTGGAGCCGATTTCTAAAAGTTCTGATTTTGTGCTCCACGGCTCTATCACTTGCCAGAAGCAGCCAACAGAGGCCCCCTCCCCCGTCGTCTATCCTCCCAAATATCGCCTCGGATTCACCTCTCTGCACGTCCTACCTTCCAGAAAGTGGTCACTTTTCCATTCAGAGAATTGTTGCTATTCTTTTCTTCGATCTACTGTTGAGTTTGTAGGTGTTCAGAATGGGTTTGATCCCTATTCAGCTGAATTCCTGAGACCAGATGAAATCCAAGTCTCCTACTCCTCTGCCATCTTGCTCTGCCCCCCCTGACAAAATATTTTTTAAAAAGAATTAAAACTAAGTATGTTTAATGTGTTTCAAGATTTAACAGAAAGGACTGATACCATGAATAAGACTATAAAGCAACCAACCATGTTTGAAAAAGAACCAAATAAAGGTTTAGATATGAAAAATATAATAATTGAAGTAAAAACATAACTGAAGTCTGAAAAGAACATATTACAATCTGCTAAAAATAAAAATAGTGATTTGGAGAAAAGATCTGAGGAAACAATATATTTCAGAGAGACAAAGAAATGGAAAATATTTTTCAAAAGTTGGGGATCAGGAGGCATGGAGAATAGAGTAGGAAGTGATCAGAGTTCAAACGGTGAGAATAGAGAAAATTGGGAAGAGTTAATATTCCAAGTGATAATGATAGAAGTTTTCAGAATTTTTGGAAGGCAACAAAGTGTAAGTCTATAAAACCCATGATAAACACCCTAAAAATAAATAAAAAGCTGTATATATAGAGAGAGTCATAAGCATGTGTGTATATATACATGTCAATCTATCTATCAGTCATTTGTAAAATACAAGAACAAAGTTAATATTTTTAGAGAAGCCAGAGAAGGAAGGAAAAGAGGCCACCTACAAAGGAATGGCAATTAGCCTAATGGCTGATTTATCAAAAGCATGCACTGGAAGCCAGAAGCCAATGAAATAATATCTTCAAGGTGCTGAGACAAAAATAACTTTTAATGACAAGAACAAAATAAAAGCATCCAGTTTTTTTTTTTTTTTTTTTTTAATTCCAAGAGTTTACCTCACTAGATTACCTAAAGGATGTATTTCTTTGGGGGAAAAAAAAAAACCCTCATCTCAGATAGAAAGCCTAACATATAAAAAGAATGAGAGCTATAATATTGTTATCATGTAAATAAATTTTAATAATTACTATAGAACTATTTAAGGGTTATAAAAAACAAGGCACAATTTCAATAGGGGGAGAAATGTGGATTGAGATTAGTGGTGGTCAGAACTAAAACATGTGGAAATTTTTATATTGTTTACAGTGACAGCAAAGGCACAGGGATTTATTTTTGGCCTCATTTAATTAAGTGAATATATTAAAATAATTTTTTTAAAAGATTTTATTTATATATTTGTCAGATAGAGAGAGAGAGAGCAGAAGCAGGGGGAGTGGCAGGCAGAGGGAGAAGCAGCTCCCTGCTGAGCAAGAAGCTGTATGTGGGACTCCATCCCAGGAACCTGGGATCATGATCTGAGCCTAAGTCAGATGCTTAATTGACTGAACCACCCAGGTGTCCCTTAAAATAGTTTTTATATAATATCTAAATCACTGTTCTTCAGTTACACTAGATGAATAAATTGTGGAGATCTATTTTACAATATATTGCCTAAGTTAACAATATGATATTGTGCACTTCAAAATCTGTTAAGAGGGTAGATTTAATGTTAAATGTTCTTACTGCAAACAAAAACAAAAGTCCCGGAAGGGGCACAAGGAAACTCTGGGAGGTGCTAGATATTCCAGTTACTTTGACTGTGGTGATGGTATCACAAGTATTTGCTTATGTCCAAACTCACCAAATTGTACACATTGAATATGTGCAGTTATTTGCATGTCAATTATACCTCAATAAAGATGTCTTAAAAACCCAAATGATTACTCAATTAGTGATAAAGAAAGCAAAATGAAGTTTATAAAAGTTAAATAAATCCTGAAGATTTATGTCAAATTTAAGGTAAAGAAAAAGATGATAAAAATAAATCCAAGTATCAGTGTAACACAATTAACGTAAGTTAATCTCTACAGTTAAAATACAAAAAGTGTTGTAATAGACTGAACAAAAACAGCAAACTGAGCTACATGCTCTTTTATGAGACAGACTGAAGCTTGAGGATCCATAAAAGCTGAAAGTACAAGTATGGAAGAGTGTAATAAACAAATAATAATCAAAATTAGGCTAGTAAAATTATGTGAATATCAGGCAAAATACTTTTAAGGTAAAAAATATCATTAAAGATAAATAATATAATTTATTAAGATAAGCATAATGATAAAAGATTCAATTCATCAGGGAGATGAAAAAGTTCTAAATAATGCATGCCTAATATACTTTTAAAAAGTAGAAAACATGTGGTGCCTGTGTGGCTTAGTAGGTTAAGTGTCTGCCTTCAGCTCAAGTCATGGTTCCAGGGTCCTAGGATTGAGCCCCACATCAGGCTCCCTGCTCCATGGGGAGCCTGCTTCTCTCTCTCCCTTTGCTGCTCCCCCTGCTTGTGTGCTCTCCTTCTCTCCCACCCTCTCTCTCTGTCAAAAAATAAAATCTTTTTTTTTAAAGTAGAGAAAAGAGAGTGATAGAAACTTAAGCAGAATTAATAAAACCCAGCTTTGTAGCAGCAGATTTTAAAGCAACTTTCTAAGATATTGGTAAATCAAACAGATAAGTAACACTACATTTTAGAAAATTGGTATACTCAGATCATGATGAGCATAGATCAATATAGTTAGAAAACAAGACCAAAAACAATACATTTAGAAACCAATTCTAAACAATATTTGAGGCAAAGAAGAACTCAAGATGGACAAAAATAAAACAGTAAGATAGAACAGACTGAAAGAGCACATTTAGCCTTCTAATGACCATGTAAGAACATCCTTGTTTCCAAAGATAAACCTGCAATGAACTACACCTTCCTGGTGCTCACACCATGGGTAGCCCTATATACAGTGAATATGGGAACACTCTGTATAACAAACAAGGCAGGATGCTGTGTGACTTTCATGGTTAAATGGTGAGAAGCCTTGCAGTTTCCACCTTGGTCAATAAGAATGTATATTCTAGGGTAAGTCAGTTCCTGTGTAAGAGGTATAATTATCTTGGGAACACCATGCTGAGGGGAATCCAAACTTAGCCATGTTTACTAAACACTAGAAGAGAGCAAAATGCCCAACTAGCCCCTAGATATTTAGGTTCTTCCCTGAGGTGTCAGAAATATGGTTGCAGATATTTTCTTGGATGTCTGCCTCTTTCCAGCTTAAAGATATCTCCAGTACCAGCCCCCATCTCACTGACATTGCATGCGAGACTCCAATTTCTGGTCTAAATCAACCCATACGATTGTGAGAGATTAAAAATAAATTATTTTAGCTACCAAATTTTGGGACAGTTGATTATACAGCAGGAGATAACTGAAATAACCCTATAATTGGAGATAAAACTATCTTTACAAACAGACCTAACAGCAAGAATCACCACATTTTACATGATTAGTATCATTCAGATCATGTTTTGTGAATGTATATCAACATAATTAGAAAAACAATAGCAATAAATGATACATTGAGAAGAAAAAGGCTTGAAAACACTGTTCTATGGAAAAAAAGGAGGAAATCAAGATGGAAATATAAAAATATTTATAAATTAGTCATTTACAAAGCCAGTATAGAGGTTAAAACACAAAAGTAGGAAAATCAATTATATATACAAAAATTAATCAAGGGATAAACAAACTAAAAAGATGCGAAATATGACATCATATACATCAAACATGGAGGAGGAGTAAAAATGTAATGCTTTTAGAAAGTGTTTGAACTTAAGCAACCATGAACTTAAAATACAGTGCTACATACACAAGATGTTATATATGAAACCAGTGATAACCACAAATCAAAAAACTATGATAAACAAAAAATAAAAAGAAAGGATTCCAAGTATAACACTAAAGAAAGCCATCAAACCACAAGGGAAGAGAGCAAGAGAAAAAGAAAGGAACAGAGAAGAACTACAAAAACCAGCAAACATTTAACAAAATGGCAATAAGTACATACTTTTCAATAATTACTTTAAATGTAAATGGAGTAAATGCTCCAATACAAAGACATAAGGTGACTGATTGGATAAAAAAATATGACCCACCTGTATGCTCTCTACAGAAGACTCACTTCAGACCTAATGACACATACAGACTTAGAGACTGAAAGTGAAGGGTTGGAACAAGATATTCCAAGCAAAGCAAAGTGGAAAAAAAAGCAGGGGGCAGTGGCAGGGTGGCAATACTTATATCAGACAAAGTAGACTTTAACACAAAGACTGTAGCAAGAGACAAAGAAGGACATTAGATAATGACAAAGGGATCAATCCAAAAAATGGTATAACAATTGTAAATATTTATGCATTCAACAGAGGAGCATAAAAATATGTAAAGAATACATTAACAGACATAAATGGAGATACTGACAGTAATCCAATAATAGTAGGGGACTTTAACACTCTACTTACATCAATGGATAGATCATCCAGACAGAAAATCCATAAGGAAAACAGTGGCTATGAGCAACACATTAGATCAGATAGACTTAAGATATATATAGAGAGAATATTCCATCCCCAAAGAGTGAAATATGCATTTTCTTCAAGTGAAGATGGAACATTCTTCAGAATAGATCACATATTAGGCCACAAACAAGTCTCAATAAATTTAGGATGACTGAAATCATGTCAAGCATCTTTTCTGACCCTAACACTGTGAATCAGTTAGAAGAAAAAACTGCAAAAAAACACAAACATGTGGAGGCTATACAATAAATGGGTCAGTGAAGAAATCAAAGAGAGAAAATTTTAAAAATACATGGAGACAAATGAAAATGAAAACACAATGGTCCAAAGTCTTCAAGATGCAAAAAAAGCAGTTCTAAGAGGAAAGTTTATAGCAATACAGGCCTTCCTCAAGAAGCAAGAAAAATCTCTAACAATCTAAGGTTACACCTAAAGAACTAGAAAGAGAAGAACAAAGCTCGAAGTTAGTAGAAGGAAGGAAATAATAAGTATTAGAATAGAAATAAATGAATAAAAGCTAAAAGTAAAACAGTGGAAAAGATAAATTAAACCAGGAGCTGGTTCTTAGAAAAGATAAACAAAATTGATAAATCTTTAGCCAGATCATCAGAAAAAAAGAAAGTGGACTCAAATAAATAAAATCAGAAATGAAGGAGGAGAAATAACAGGTGACATCACAGAAATAAAAAGAATTTAAGAGAGCACTATGAAAAATTATATACAAACAAATTGGACAACCTAGAAGAAATGGCGAAATTCCTAGAAAGTTACAATCTTACAAAAGTAAATCAGGAACAAAGAGAAAATCTGAACACATCAATTACTAGTAATCAAAGAATTTCCAACAAGGGACGCCTGGGTGGCTCAGTCAGTTAAGCGTCTGCCTTTGGCTCAGGTCATGATCCTGGGGTCCTGGGATCGAGTCCCACATCAGGCTCCCTGCTCCATGGGGAACCTGCTTCTCCCTCTGCCTCTGCCTCTCTCTCTCTCTGTCTCTCATGAATAAATAAATAAAATCTTTAAAAAAAAATTAAAAAAAATAAAAGAATTCCCAACAAGGAAAAGTCCAGGACCAGATGGCATCAGAGGTGAGTTCTATCAAACATTTAGATAAAACTTAATGCCCATTCTTCTCAAACTATTTTAAAAAATGGAATAAAAGAAAACTTCAAAATTGATTCCATGAAGCCTGCATTACTCAGATACCAAAACCAGATAGAGACACCACAAAAAAAAAAAAAAAAAAAAAAAAA
>NW_027397085.1:23542433-23608026 GCF_003265705.2 Callorhinus ursinus
AAGGAAAACAACAAAAACCCAAAAAATGATCCCAGAAAGCTACAATAACTAAAAAACAAAAACAAAAAAAAAACACAAAAAAAAAAAAAAAAAAAAAAAAAAAAAAAGAGAACTACAGGCCAGGCCAATATCCCTGATAAACAAAGATGAAAGAATCCTCAACAACCTATTAGCAAACTGAATCCAACAATACGTTAAATAGATAAGTCACCACGATCAAGTGGGATTTATTCCAGACATGCAAGCTTGGTTCATTATCTCCAAGTCAATCATGGTGATACATCACATTAATAAGAGTTAAGGATAAAAACTATATGATCATCTCAAAGATTCAGCAAAAGCATTTGACAAAATACAACATCCATTCATGATGAAAAACTCTCAACAAAGTAGCACAAAGGTAAATTAAGAAAACAATCCATTTATAATTGCCCAAAAGGAATAAAATATGCAGGAATAAAGTTAACCAAGGAGGTGAAAGACCTCCACTCTGAAAACTATAAGGCAATGATGAATAAAATTAAAGATGACACAAATGGAAAGATAGTTCATGCTCATAGATGGAAGAATTAATATTGTTAAAATGTCCACTAAAGCAATCTATAGATTCAATGTGATCTCTATTAAAATACCAATAGTATCTTTTTACAAAACTAGAACAAATAATACCAAAATTCATATGGAACTACAAAAGACCTCAAATAGCCAAAGCAATCTTGAGAGAACAAAGCTGGAGGTATCACAATTCGAGATTTCAAGATATACTTCAAAGCTAGAGTAATCAAAACAGCATGGTACTGTCACAAAACTAGATGCAGAGATCAATAGAGAATGGAGAGCCCAGAAATAAACCCACACTTTTATGGTCAATTAATCTACAACAAATGAGGCAAGAATATACAATGGAGAAAAGATAGACTTTTCAATAAATGGCGTTGGGAAAGCTGGACAGTCAAATGCAAAAGTATGAAACTGGACCACTTTCTTACAATATGCACAAAAATAAACTAAAAATGGATTAAGACCTAAATGTGAGACTTGAATCCATAAAACTCCTAAAAGACAACATAGGATTAATCTCTCTGACACAGCCCTTAGCAATACATTTATGGATTTGTTTCCTCAGGCAAGAGAACCAAAAGAAAAATAAACTATTGAGACGACACCAAAATAAGAAGCTTTTGCACAGTCAAGACTGTTGAATCACAGATCTGTACTTCTGAAACAAATAACGCAACATATTTTAAGAAAAAAGGAAAAGAAGAAGATAACAGGAGAGGAAGAAAAGGGGAGTATGTCAGAGGGGGAGATGAACCATGAGAGATGATGGACTCTGAAAAACAAACTGAGGGTTCTAGAGGGTAGGGGGGTGGGGGGATGGGTTAGCCTGGTGATGGGTATTGAGGAGGGCACGTTTTGCATGGTGCACTGGGTGTTATGAACAAACAATGAATCATGGAACACTGCATCAAAAACTAATGATGTAATATATGGTGATTAACATAACAATAAAAAATTAAAAAAAAAAGAAGCTTTTGCACAGTGAAGGAAACCATCAACAAAATGAAAAGACAACCTACTGAATGGAAGAAGATATTTGCAAATAATTTATTTCATAAGGGGTTAATATCCAAAACATATAAGAACTTACACAACTCAAACCAAAAAAAAAAGAAAGAAAGAAAGAAAGAAAGAAAGAAAGAAAGAAAGAAAGAAAGAAAGAAAGAATCTGTTGAAAATGGGCAGAGGACCTGAATAGATATTTCTCCAGAGAAGACATACAGATGGCTAACAGAAAAGATGCTCAACATCACTAATCATCAGGGAAATGCAAATCAAAACCACAATGAGATACCTCATACCAATCAGAATGGCTAATATCAAAAAGACAAAAAATAACAAGTGTTGGTGAGGATGTGGAGAAAAGGGAACTCACATTCACTGCTAAGAATGTAAATTGCTCTAACCAGTATGGAAAACAGTATGGAGATTCCTCAAAAATTAAAAATAGAAATCTGATATGGTCC
Source organism: Callorhinus ursinus (assembly GCF_003265705.2). NCBI lineage: Eukaryota > Metazoa > Chordata > Mammalia > Carnivora > Otariidae > Callorhinus > Callorhinus ursinus. The sequence goes on from NW_027397085.1 coordinate 23,544,461, forward strand.
AATAATTCCACTACTGGTTATTTACCCATGGAAAATGAAAATATTAACTGGAAAAGATATATGCATCCTTATGTTTAGTGCAGTATTATTTACAATAGCCAGCATATGGAAACAACCCCAGTGTCCATTGATAAATGAATGGATAAAGAAGACGTGGTACACACACACATACAACACACACACTGGACTATTACTTAGCCATAAAAAAGAATGAAATTTTGCCATTTGTGACAACATGGATGGACCTCGAGGATTTCATGGTAAGTAAAATGTCAGACAGAGAGAAACAAATACCGTATGATTTTACTTATATACGGAATCTAAAAAAAACAAAACAAATGAACAAACAGACTTTTAAATACGGAGAACAAACTTCTGGTTTCCAGATGAGAGGTGGATGGGCGGAATGGGTGAAATATGTGAAGGGCATTAAGAAGTACCAGCTTCCAGTAATAAAATCAGTCATGGAGATGTAAAGTACAGCACAGGAAATCTAGCCAATAATACTGGAGTAACACTGTATGGTGACAGTAACTATGCTTATCGTGGTGAATATTGAGTAATGTATTGGATTAGCTAATCACTATGTTGTACATGTGAAACTAACATAAGATTACATGTGAACTATATTTCAATAATAAAAAATATAACTTGGCCATAAATAAAATAGATCAATTTCATGTGGTATAGCTTATGTGTAGTTATAGGTAGAGGCAATTTTATTGGCTTGAATTTCCACATTTTTAAAAAGCAAGAAAGGATGATAATTAATGAATTAAATGAATCAGGGTCCTGTTAGGAGACAGAAACTATACCAGAAATTTGAGGAGGGAACACTTAATATAAAACACTGTTAACTGAGAAAAAGTTAGTAAGCTGTTGGAAGGGTAAAAGAGTACTTTAAGACATAATAGAGAGTGTAACTGCAGAAAGTAGCTGCTGCCCTTAGGGTTGGTGGAAAAATGAACAAGGAAGAAACTTAGAAGAGAGGCTCTGTAATGATAAAATTTAGATCTCTGAGAGATGGCAAAATTTTCCAAAAACACACAACCTGTCATGGCAGTTGCTGGAGGCCACTCGCCAGGACTGGGAGAGCAGCTTGCCCCCATGGTAAAGAACATTTCTAGTAGATAAGGGAACTGATTGCTATTGCTGGAAAGGTTGCAGGGATCTGCCATGCACCAGTCCACCTGAGACTGTGAAAAACAGAAAAAACCAACTGCCTTTTTCTTTCTCCAGCCCTGCAATCTCCTTCTATCCCTCACTATCAGAGTCTAACATAGAGCCACCTGGAAAAGGACACATTTGCTTTTCAGAGTCCATCTCCAGCATCACAAAAGTAGGGTAACAGAAGGGAGACTCTGAACTGCAAACTAATAACTAAAAGCAGCAGAAAAACAAAGGATTCAATATAAAAAGAAACACAGAATAAGCATCAAGAAACTGAGAGGAAGGAAATATGGAAGGTAAAAAAAAAAAGCAAAATAAAGTATCAATAGATGCAACAAATTTTATGTTGACAAAACTAATAAAATTAACAAACCTCAGGAAATATTAAGAAAATAAGTATGAAAACATGATATAACTACAGATAAGAAAATAAAAATATATAAATATGTATTAAACAATGTCATGTCATAAATTTGAAAGTTTACATGCAATGGACTAGATTCTAAAAGATACAACTTATTGTGACTGATTCAAGAAGAAAGATAATTTAAGTTATCCTATAATCATTAAAGAATTTGAATCAGACTTGAAATTTTTCCCACATAAAAATTAGATCCAGAGGGCGGAGCATGATGGCGGAGGAGTAGGAGACCTAGATTTCGTCTGGTCTCAGGAATTCAGCTGGATAGGGATCAAACCATTCTGAACACCTACGAACTCAACAGGAGATCGAAGAGGAGAGTAGCAACAACTCTCTGAACAGAGAAGCAACCACTTACTGGAAGGTAGGACGTGCGGAGAAGTGAATCTGAGGCGATATTCGGGAGGATAGATGGCGGGGGAGGAGCCTCCGCCAGCCGCTTCTGGCAAGTGCTAGAGCCGTGGAGCACAAAATCGGAACTTTTAGAAGTCGGCTCCGCGGAAGGACGTTGCTGCAGTGGCTAAGCAGGGGGTGGAATCCTCCTGGGACAGTGTGGTCTCAGGACCCTCGGGGTCACAGAAAGACTGGGGGTGCCTGAGTGCGGCAGAGCTCCCAGGTATCGGACTGGGGAAGCCGGCTGCAGAGACGGAGCCGAGGCGCGGGCTCTCAGCTCGGGGTGGCCATAAACTGTGATCGGTGACAGTCGGGCCACTGTTCCTACAGCAGGAACCCAACAAGCGGCAGAGCCGGGGAGTCTCCCCTTCCTCCCCCAGGAGGAGCGGCGCGAGAGCGCACCGCAGGGATCTGCTGGATTTGGAGACTCCACACTGGGTCGGGTGACAGAGATAGCAATGCTCGGTCACAGGCCGGGTGAGCACGGAGTGCGACCGGAGACCGGGGACACGGGAGTGACTGCTTTTCTCTGGGGGCGCACTGAGGAGCGGGGCCCCAAGTTCTTTTTTTTTCCTCTTTCTTTTCCCCTGGTTTCAGGTCTTTTCTGATTTGTATAGAGTATATTTGCTGGGGACGTTGTAAACCTGTTAGCATTTTGTTCTCTCATTCATCTGTTCTCCTCTGGACAAAATGACAAGATGAAAAAATCACCTCAGCAAAAAGAACAAGAGGTAGTACCGTCAGCCAGGGACCTACTCAATACGGACATTAGTACGATGTCGGACCTAGAGCTCAGAATCATGACTTTAAAGATACTAGCTGGGCTTGAAAAAAGCGTGGAAGTTATTAGAGAAACCCTTTCTGGAGAAATAAAAGAACTAAAATCTAACCAAGTCTAAACAAAAAAGGCTGTTGATGAGGTACAATCTAAAATGGGGGCACTAAATGCTAAGAGAAATGAGGCAGAAGAGAGAATCAGTAATATAGAAGACCAAATGATGGAAAATAAAGAGGCTGAGAAAAAGGGAGATAAACAACTACAGGATCACGAGGGCAGAATTCGAGAGATGAGCGATACGATAAGACGAAACAACATTAGAATAATTGGGATCCCAGAAGAGGAAGAAAGAGAGAGAGGGGCAGAAGGTATATTAGAGCAAATAATAGCAGAGAACTTCAGTAATGTGAGGAAGGAAACAGGCATCAAAATCCAGGAGGATTTGAGAGAACCCCTCTCAAAATCAATAATAATAGGTCAACACCCCGACATCTAATAGTAAAACTTACGAGTCTCAGAGACAAAGAGAAAATCCTGAAAGCAGCTCGGGAGAAGACATATGTAAACTACAATGGTAGAAACATTAGATTGGCAACAGACCTATCCACAGAGACCTGGCAGGCCAGAAAGGACTGGCAAGATATCTTCAGAGCACTAAACGAGAAAAATATGCAGCCAAGAATACTATATCCAGCTAGGCTGTCATTGAAAATAGAAGGAGAGAGAAAAAGCTTCCAGAACAAACAAAAATTAAGGAATTTGCAAACAGGAATCCAGCCCTCCAAGAAATATTGAAAGGGGTCCTCTAAGCAAAGAGAGAGCCTAAAAGCAGCAAAGATCAGAAACGAACACAGACAACATACAGTAACAGTCACCTTACAGGCAATACAATGGCACTAAATTCATACCTTTCAATAGTTACCCTGAATGTAAATGGGTGAAATGCCCCAATCAAAAGACACAGGCTATCAGATTGGATTAAAAAACAAGACCCATCCATATGCTGTCTGCAAGAGACTCATTTTAGACCCAAAGACACCCCCAGATTGAAAGTGAGGGGGTGGAAAAGCATTTACCATGCTAATGGACACCAAAAGAAAGCTGGGGTGGCAATCCTTATATCAGACAAACTAGATTTTAAAACAGAGACTGTAATAAGAGATGAGGAAGGACACTATATCCTACTTAAAGAGTCTATCCAACAAGAAGATCTAACAATTGTAAATATCTATGCCCCTAACATGGGAGCAGCCAATTATATAAGGCAATTAATAACAAAAGCAAAGAAACACATTGACAACAATACAATAATACTGGGGGACTTTCACACCCCCCTGACTGAAATGGACAGATCATCTAAGCAAAAGATCAACAAGGAAATAAAGACTTTAAATGACACACCGGACCAAATGGACTTCACAGACCTATTCAGAACATTCCATCCCAAAGCAACGGAATACACATTTTTCTCTAGTGCCCATGGAACATTCTCCAGAATAGATCACATCCTAGGTCACAAATCAAGTCTCAACCGGTACCAAAAGATTGGGCCCATTCCCTGCATATTTTCAGACCACAATGCTTTGAAACTAGAACTCAATCACAAGAGGAAAGTCGGAAAGAACTCAAATACATGGAGGCTAAAGAGCATCCTACTAAAGAATGAATGGGCCAACCAGGAAATTAAAGAAGAATTAAAAAAATTCATGGAAACCAATGAAAATGAAAACACAACAGTCCAAAATCTTTGGGATACAGCAAAGGCAGTCCTGAGAGGAAAGTATATAGCAATCCAAGCCTTTCTCAAGAAACAAGAAAGGTCTCAAATACACAATCTAACCCTACACCTAAAGGAGCTGGAGAAAGAACAGCAAATAAAGCCTAAACCCAGCAGGAGAAGAGAAATCATAAAGATCAGAGCAGAAATCAATGAACTAGAAACCAAAAGAACAGTAGAACAGATCAACGAAACTAGGAGCTGGTTCTTTGAAAGAATTAACAAGATTGATAAACCCCTGGCCAGACTGATCAAAAAGAAAAGAGAAATGACCCAAATCAACAAAATCATGAATGAAAGAGGAGAGATCACAACCCACACCAAAGAAATACAAGCAATTATAAGAACATATTATGAGCAACTCTATGCCAGCAAATTAGATAACCTGGAAGAAATGGGTGCATTCCTAGAGATGTATCAACTACCAAAATTGAACCAGGAAGAAATAGAAAACCTGAACAGACCTATAACCACTAAGGAAATTGAAGCACTCATCCAAAATCTCCCAAGAAAAAAAAGCCCAGGGCCAGAGGGCTTCCCAGGGGAATTCTATCAGACATTTAAAGAAGAATTAATACCTATTCTCCTGAAACAGTTCCAAAAAATAGAAATAGAAGGAAAACTTCCGAACTCATTTTATGAGGCCAGCATTACCTTGATCCCAAAACCAGACAAAGACCCCATCAAAAAGGAGAATTACAGACCAATATCCTTGATGAACATGGATGCAAAAATTCTCACCAAAATACTAGCCAGTAAGATCCAACAGTACATTAAAAGGATTATTCACCACGACCAAGTGGGATTTATCCCTGGGCTGCAAGCCTGGTTCAACATCTGCAAATCAATCAATGTGATACAATACATCAACAAAAGAAAGAACAAGAATCATATGATCCTCTCAATAGATGCAGAAAAAGCATTTGACAAAGTACAGCATCCTTTCTTGATCAAAAGTCTTCAGAGTATAGGGATAGAGGGTACATACCTCAATATCATAAAAGCCATCTATGAAAAACCTACAGCGAATATCATTCTCAATGGGGAAAGGCTGAGAGCTTTTGCCCTAAGGTCAGGAACGCGGCAGGGATGTCCACTCTCACCACTGCTATTCAACATAGTATTAGAAGTCCTAGCCACAGCAATCAGACAACAAAAAGAAATCAAAGGCATCCAAATCGGCAAAGAGGAAGTCAAACGCTCACCCTTTGCAGAGGATATGATACTGTATGTGGAAAACCCAAAAGACTCCACCCCAAAACTGCTAGAACTCATACAGGAATTCAGTAAAGTAGCAGGATATAAAATCAATGCACAGAAATCAGTGGCATTCCTATACACCAACAACAAGACAGAAGAGAGACAAATCAAGGAGTTGATCCCATTTACAATTGCACCCAAAACCATAAGATATCTAGGAATAAATCTAAGCAAAGAGGCAAAGGATCTGTACTCAGAAAAGTATAAAATACTCATGAAAGAAATTGAAGAAGACACAAAGAAATGGAAAAACGTTCCATGCTCATGGATTGGGAGAACTAACATTGTGAAGATGTCAATGCTACCTAGAGCAATCTACACATTCAATGCAATCCCCCTCAAAATACCATCCACTTTTTTCAAAGAAATGGAACAAATAATCCTAAAATTTGTATGGAACCAGAAGAGACCCCGAATAGCCAGAGGAGTATTGAAAAAGAAAAGCAAAGCTGGCGGCATCACAATTCCTGACTTCCAGCTCTATTACAAAGCTGTCATCATCAAGACAGTATGGTACTGGCACAAAAATAGACACATCGATCAATGGAACAGAATCGAGAGCCCAGAAATGGACCCTCAACTCTATGGTCAACTTATCTTTGACAAAGCAGGAAAGAATGTCCAATGGAAAAAAGACAGTTTCTTCAACAAATGGTGTTGGGAAAATTGGACAGCCACATGCAGAAGAATGAAACTGGACCATTTCCTTACACCACACACAAAAATAGACTCCAAATGGTTGAAAGACCTAAACGTGAGACAGGCGTCCCTCAAAATCCTAAAGGAGAACACAGGTAGCAACCTCTTCGACGTTAGCCGCAGCAACTTCTTCCTAGAAACATCGCCAAAGGCACGGGAAGCCAGGGCAAAAATGAACTATTGGGATTTCATCAAGATAAAAAGTTTTTGCACAGTTAAAGAAACAGTCCACAAAACCAAAAGACAACCGACAGAATGGGAGAAGATATTTGCAAATGACAGATCAGATAAAGGGCTAGTATCCAAAATCTATAAAGAACTTATCAAACTCAACACCCAAAGAACAAATAATCCAATCAAGAAATGGGCAGAAGACTTGAACAGACATTTTTCCAAAGAAGACATCCAAATGGCCAACAGGCACATGAAAACGTGCTCAACATCGCTCGGCATCAGGGAAATCCAAATCAAAACCTCAATGAGATACCACCTCACACCCGTCAGAATGGCTAAAATTAACAAGTCAGGGAATGACAGATGTTGGCGGGGATGTGGAGAAAGGGGAACCCTCCTACACTGTTGGTGGGAATGGAAGCTGGTGCAACCACTCTGGAAAACAGTATGGAGGTTCCTCAAACAGTTGAAATTAGAGCTACCATTCGATCCAGCAATTGCACTACTGGGTGTTTACCACAAATATATAAATGTAGGGACCCGAAGGAGTACGTGCACCCCACTGTTTATAGCAGCAATGTCCACAATAGCCAAACTGTGGAAAGAGCCAAGATGTCCATCGACAGATGAATGGATAAAGAAGATGTGGTATATGTGGTATATACACAATGGAATATTATGCAGCCATCAAAAGGAATGAGATCTTGCCATTTGCAACGGACATGGATGGAACTGGAGGGTCTTATGCTTAGTGAGGTAAGTCAATCAGAGAAAGACATGTATCACATGACCTCACTGATATGAGGAATTCTTAATCTCAGGAAAGAAACTGAGTGTTACTGGAGTGGTTGGGGGTGGGAGGGATGGGGTGGCTGGGTGATAGACGTTGGGGAGGGTATGTGCTACAGTGAGCTCTGTGAATTGTGCAAGACTGTTGAATCACAGATCTGTACTTCTGAAACAAATAACGCAACATATTTAAGAAAAAAGAAAGAAGAAGATAACAGGAGAGGAAGAATGAAGGGGAGTAAGTCAGAGGGGGAGAGGAACCATGAGAGATGATGGACTCTGAAAAACAAACTGAGGGTTCTAGAGGGGAGGAGGTAGGGGGATGGGTTAGCCTGGTGATGGGTATTAAACAGGGCACATTCTGCATGGAGCACTGGGTGTTATGAACAAACAATGAATCATGGAACACTACATCAAAAACTAATGATGTAATGTATGGTGATTAACATAACAATTAAAAAATTAGATCCAATGAGTTCAATCAAAATGAAGAAACAACTCAAATCCTACACAGTTTCTTTCAGATAGTAGGAAAAACAAGAGTAATGCATCCCAAGTATTTTGAATTAGTTGGAAAGTGTTGCTAGGAACTGAGAATAATCAGATAAAGATAGCATAAGAAATGAAACTAGACTTCCTTCTCCCTCAACAATGTATGAACAAATATCATAAATATTAGAAAATGAAATATATAATAGAAAAAAAACAAAGTAGGTATTAGAAATAGGATATAATAATTAATTGCAGTATATTTATTGGATGAGCTACTTCCTATGCAGTAACTTAAATACATGAACTATGGCTACAATTTATGCCATCAATAAATTTCAAAAACAATGTTGAGTAAATAACATAAGTCATATAAAAGTATATACACTATGATAATGTTTTTACTTGGGCCCCACATTTTTTTTTTTTAAGATTTTATTTATTTGACAGAGAGAGCGAGTGAGAGAAGGAACACAAGCAGGGGGAGTGGGAGAGGGAGAAGCAGGCTTCCCACCAAGGAGGGAGCCCGATGTGGGACTTGATCCCAGGACCCTCGGACCATGACCTAAGCCGAAGGCAGACACTTAACGACTGAGCCACCCAGGCGCTCCTTGGGCCCTGCATCTTAACAGTAAGATTCTACTGCCTCTCTATCCTCCTCTCCTCTCTGATTCATCTTGCCTAACACAGCACCTGGCAGAAAGAATAGATACCCACTCAACATTCAATAAATGAATTACCATAGGATAAAGAGCTACAGTTGCAGGACTCTATTAGTTACCTATTGCTGTGTAACAAAACCCCCAAATTTAGTGGCTTAACATAACATTTACCTCACAATTTCTATGGGTCAGAAATTGATTCGTGGATAAATGAGGTTCTCTGGCTCTGAGACTCTTGTATGGCTGCAGTTAAGATGGTAGTCAGGGCTGTAGTTATCTCAACAGTCAAATGACATTTACACACTCTGAAGATAACTTACAAGACTCTTGGCTGGATTTGATTCTTCTGTGGTTATGAGAGAATTTCTCTTACTACATGGGTATCTCCATAAGGCAACCAAGCATATGGCAGCTGGTTTCCATCAGAGCAAGTGATAGAGAATATCAAGACACAGAGAGTATTAGTAAGATCGAAGTTTCAGCTTTTTATGAACTAACCTCAGAAGTGACATCCTGTCACTTTTGCCATAGTTCACTCATTAGAAATAAGGCACTAGATCCAGCCCACAATTAGAGGGAAGTGATTATATAATCACTTATCCACTATGAGCAGTACAAGTAATAAAAATAGATGTCTGATTGAAAAACTTCATTTATCATTGAGGTGAGGTAAGAAGACATCATTGACTTGGCATTCGATCTGGGATTTTAAGAATGGCTTGCAAAGAGGTGGAAGAAGACATCCATGCAGAAGACTCATGAAATACAGTGCAGAGAGCAAGAGCAAACCTCTAATAATGTGTGAATGGCATGATTTTAATGCCAAATAACTGGCTCCAGATAAATGCTTGTGAAGAAGAATGATTGGAGGTTAAGTCTCTAGGACCTAACCCAAGTAAATGCATGATCAATATTTGTTGAATAAATAAATACACGAAATCCTAGGCCTTTTTCTATTTGCAACTTTAAAGGATATACAGATCAAGAAACTAACTCTTTAAATGCTTATTTCCACAATCACCTGCCTGCTGAAAGCAATCAGGGGTCTAAAGGATTTCTGAGACCTACTGCCATAGTGGGACTGGGTCCACAGCAGCTCTTTCAGGTACAGATGGGAAGTAAAAGGCCAACCACAGAGGAACTGCCAGCCCCAGGTTGGTTCAAGGTTCTGGGAGAGAACAAGTGGGACAGGGAAGAAGAAAGACATTAGTGGTGACAGAACACAAGAAACTGTATACCTATGTTATACCATATAACATAGATTGTCTTCTGTGGCTGGCAATACTCACTAAATGCCAATTAAACCTCACTAATCCCTTCCCATAGCACAGAACCACTGTATATTTTTCATATATTTCAAGTACAAGTCCCAATTAAAGCATCTCTGGCTGTGTGGTATGAACTTCAAGACATGTCAATTATTTTCTGTTCTGAATATGAATGATGATGATGATGATGAGAATTCTTCTTTGTAGTAGACTGAAGATAGGAAGTGGTGACAGTGGTTGGGAGTCATCATTGTTAACATTAGCTCTCAAGTCTCTTTCTTTGCCCATAATGACAAAGGTGAAAGTCGGATGTTTGTGTGTGCATATACAAAAAAACTTGCCTATTTTTTCTATGGAAATTTAGAATTTTTGCTTTCTAAACTAAAGTTCAAGTAAAGATTCAGGTGTACACACACATGCACACACGTACACACACAGACACCTTTACTTCTCTGAGATCTTGAAGCCGATTCAGTGCCTAGAGTAGCAATACATGGCTCTTGCCTTGAAAACAATGAATTTTGGATTGTACCTCCTAAGGGGGCCAGGAATGATTTGGAAGTTAAAGGAAATGGTAGAATTTGAGGAATTCTAGAATCTAGAATTTACACGAGATGCTCTCCTAGAGTCAATTTCAGCCTCAGCATATATACAAGTAGAGACAGAATTGACTGCTAATGTTAATGTCTCCACAAAGATACAGAAGTGCTTTTATTCAGTGCTATAAACTTTCAGAGTACATCAGAATTAATAGGCAAAACCTCTCTGCATATAAGTAATGACTCCACACACGTGCCATTTTCACTTACCTCGAAGTGTTTTGTTGGTTTGTTTTTGCTTTTGGTGGGGATCAGAAAGCAACTACAAGGGACAAAATGTTGCTGGCTTCTATCTAATTTTATATCTTTTTCCCAGTACCAATACCATACTTTCCATATTTCCCGTTGTTTCCTCTCACCTATCCCATAATAAAGCACTGCACCGTGTTAGCATGAGAAAAAGGAAGAGGAGCAGTCGAAGCTACATTCTCAAAATAGTACAAGTCTCTTGGGAAGCAAGAGTCATGGTCTTGGTCTTCGGATATACAATCCAATGTTTCAAGTGTGAAATTTTATTAAGTAAATTTTAGAGTACTTCCCTTTGCTTTAGGTTATTTATGAGTGTGGCCAGTTATTGTGGTAAGGTAGTCAAAAGTTTTTAAATAAATGCCTTCATTTTTCCATCTCTACTTTATGCTATTACCTAAACCTAGAGACTTTTTCCCCCATGGCTCAAAGAAAATTCCGTTACATCTGATTAAGTTCAAGATGCAACACTGACTTTATCTTTTCCTTTTTAATGAAGCTAGTATCCAGGCTGCGTCCTTTTTCTTTCCTTCTCATTACCTTACAGACCTATGAGGGCAGTACGTAGGAAAATGCTGTATTCAGAATTTAGGAGGTTTGCCTACAATTACTTTACTTTGTCTGTGCCAGTCAAGAACACAAGACTCTAGGGATTTGGCTCCAAAAGCAAAAGCAATTCTACTCAGGATTATATAAGCAAAGCCTGAAGGATCATAACTGGCTATCTATGGAGGAAAGACTTTGCTACTTTCATTTATTTATTTATTTTTAAAATCTTAATTACTGTTTTCTGGATGTGCTTTTCTAAATTTCCATGGCTGGCTTCTTTTTTCTCTTAGCCACTGTGGAAGAGAGCGGGGAGATTCCTCAAAAAATTAAAAATGGAACTACCACTTGATTCAGTAATCACTACTGGGTATTTACACAAAGAATGTGAGAACACTAATTTAAAAAAATATATGCATCCCTGTGTTTACTATAGCATTATTCACAATAGCCAAATTATGGAAGCAACCCAAGTGTTCATCAATAGATGAATGGATAAAGAAGACGTGATGCATACATATGGTGGAATATTACTCAGCCACAAAAAATAATGAAATCTTGCTACTTGCAATGACATGGATGGAGCTAGAGAGTGTAACACTAAGTGAAATAAGTCAATCAGAGAACGACAAATGCCATATCATTTTCACTCATATGCAGAATTTAAGAAATGAATGAACAAAGAGAAAAAAATGAGACAAACCAAAAACAGACCCTTAACTTTAGAGAATAAACAGAGGGTTACCAGAGGGGAGGTGGGTGCAGGGATGGGGGAAATAGGTGAAGGGGATTGAGTACACTTGTCGAAATGAGCACTGAGTAATAGATGGAATTGTTGAGTCACTGTACTACACACCTGAAATTCATATACTGTATGTTAACTATACTGGAATTACAATTATAAAAATTAAATCTATATGCTTTGAGGAATATATTGGTAGGAATCTGGAACCCAGCATATTTTTCCACATGTTGGTATCAATGTGGAGATTATTACTGTTGAATTTAATTTGCTAACATTTTGTTGAGTATTTTTGCATCTGTGTTCATGAGAGATATTGGTCTGCAGTTCTCTTGTCTTATAATGTCTGTTCCTGGTTTTGGTATGAAGGTAATGCTGGCCTCATAGAAGGAATTAGGAAATCTTGCCTCTGCATCTGTCCTCTGAAATACACTATGATTTTACTTATAATCAGAAATAACAGTATGAGGAAATGACTGACATGCATATTTAGGATGGAAGAGATATTGTGATAAGGGAAAGACACAGTCTTTCAAAGCCACTGGTCTTAACCTGGGTGATTATTATATGAGATATATTATACGAGATTATTACTGTTACCAATTATCTATATGTAAAAGACTTCAATGAGGCATACAAATCTTAAAATTTTAGTGTTTAGAGGGATCTTTATATTCACCTGGAAGTATGAGACATATGTTTTTGATTGAATAGATACTGAATTTGCAAAGACAGCAATGTCATTTAAACTGAGACAGATAAAAGGGGTCTAGCTAAATAAGTTCCTTTAACACAGAGAGATGGGAAAGCATTTTTCAGGACTCTCTCTAATGTCACTTCTTCAGACAAAACTTCCTTTGGTTCTCTCAATCTAAATTTTGCATTCATGCTAAAATCTCTCCTTTATTTTTTATGCTACTGTCTTTTTAAAAAAATATTTTATTTATTTATTTGAGAGAGAGAGAGAGAGAGCACAAGCAGGGGGAGCGGCAGAGCAAGAAGGAGAAGCAGACTCCCCGCCGAGCAGGGAGCCGGACGTGGGGCTCAATCCCAGGACCCTGGGATCATGACCTGAGCTGAAAGCAGATGCTTAACAGATACAGGCAGCCCTTTTATGCTACTGTCTTATCATTTATCATAATTTAGTTCTTCATATGTATCTGTGGTTGTTTAACATCTCTATTGCTGGACTGTAAACTCCACAAGTACTGTATATGTTTTATTTATTAATATATAGTCTATATGGTATATTAGTATATAGTACAGTGTCTGATAAATGATGTTCCATCAATGTCAGTAAGTGAAAAGATAAGACTGCATATAATATTCCAAGTATAGCTATTATTTATTGAGCACTTACTATCTGCCAAGCACTTCAAAACATTTTATTTAATCCTCTAGAAATGCTTTAAAGTAGGTATTATATTAATTTTATGGGTGAGGCAATTTAAGCTCTGAAATTTTAAGTAAAATGCCCTAAGACCTAATAACTAATTAGCAGCAAAATTGTGATCTGGACCTCAAGTTCAGGCTCTCTCTCTCTCTCTCTCTCTCTCTGGCTACACTGCCTTCCTTCCTTCCTTCCTCCCTTCCTCCCTTCTCTCTCCCTTTCTTCCTTTTTTCCTAATACTTTATAAATACAATAGCATATAAAGGACATATTTTTACAGGTGTTAAGAATATCAATGAGGGGTACCCAGGTGGCTCAGTCATTTAAGCATCCGACTCTTGGTTTTGGCTCAGATCATGGTCTCAGGGTTGTGAGATCAAGCCCTGTGTAGAGCTCTGCTTGAGATATTCTCTCTTCCTCTCCCTTGCCCCCCCCCCGCTCATCTGCTCTCTCTTTCTCTCTCTAAAAAGATAAAATCTCAAAAAAAAAAAGAATATCAGTGAAACAAAAGCTTCTGATCCTGTCACCCAGGTTAAGACCAGTGGCTTTGAAATAACCACGTGTCTTTCCTTTATCACAGTATCTCTTCCATCCTAAATATGCCTGTCAGTCATTTCCTTGTACTGTTATTTCTGATTATAAGTAAAATCATAGTGTATTTCAGAGGACAGATGCAGAGGCAAGATTTCCTAATTCCTTCTATGAGGCCAGCATTACCTTCATACCAAAACCAGAAACAGACATTACAAGACAAGAGAACTGCAGACCAATATCTCTCATGAACACAGATACAAAAATACTCAACAAAATGTTAGATTAAATTCAACAGTGTGTAATAACAGTCATATACCATGACTAAATGAGATTTATCCCAGGCATGCAAGGCTGGTTCAACATTTGAAAATAAATTAATATAATTCATCACATCAAAAACCTAAAAAAAAAAAATCACATTATCATATGATGATGGGGGAGAGAGCATGGCTTCCTTAGATAATCAGAGAAACCTTACTCAGGAAGGTGGCCTTTAAAATGAAGCCTGAATGACCTCCTCAAACCTGTTTCCTCCTCTGTAAAATGGGGGTAGTCCTAGTGCTTTTCTCAGAAAGATTTTTGTAAGGATTCTATGAGGCACTAAACATACTGGCTGGCAGATGATGATCTTGAAACTGTCATGGTCATTAGTACTTTTTAAAAAATTATATTCTTGACTGGTCTCTTAAACCAAGATTCGAGTCAATTCAAGTCAAGTCACAACCATTAAAATATAATACCCTGGGGAGTTTCAAGAAATGGGTGAGCTACACTGCAGGAAATACTTCCACTGGGAAACTATACTTCACATAGCCTGTCTTCTGCTCTTTCAGTGCCACACTTCTGTTTAGAGTTCTAAGTAGCAGGAAACAAAAGGTACATGAGTTGAGGTTTCTACTTATGTCCAGGACTGAGACCATGGTCTGAAAGGCTGAGATGACACTCATTAGAAACTGTACCTGCATGCAACTGGGTTTTCTCTCATTCAACAGTGGTAAGGGAGAGCCTAGCGTTGGTCTTCAGGGAATAATTTAGAGAAATATCTGCTTTGTTGAATGGAAAATGTGTTGGCCCAGGACAGATGGTATTCACATCGCAGACCTAGCTAGATTGTTAATACTGTTATAAACCTGAGCAAGTTATTTCAATTTCCCCATGACACTTTGCTTATATAATATACTACTTTCCCTACTCATTTTGCAGAGGCTTTCTGATTTTAAGAATTAACTAATTATAAACAAATTGGAAAATATAGAGAAGTGTAGAGAAGAAATATAACTATCTCAAAATCAATCTCCCAAACATATGCACAATTAAGATTTTGTTGTAAATTCTTTTTTACAACAATTAATTTATTATGTGCCTACCGTGTGCCATTGTGATTTCAACTCTGTTATATGTGTATATATTACATATGTAATTTAAAAATGTAAAATAGTTATGGCTGTGTTCTTTTTCATTTAAGCTCAAGCCTCACAGGACTGGGTTTTGAAAACATATTTCTTATGGGGTGTTCAGCAGTGGCTCAGTTAAGAGGCTATACAATAAATATTTTATCATTCATCTCTTGATGGTATTTAGGTTGCTCATTATATTTCTCTTCATTCTTACAATTTCAGTCTCCAAATATTTTCTTATGATAGTGCTCCAGATGTTAGATTACTGGATAAACAGTCTTGGGCATTTTTTAGGCTCCTGATGATGTTTCAAGTTAGATAAAGCAGTTCTTGTGTCCTTCAGTAATGTACGAGCATGGCATTCTCCCAGCTCTTATTTTTAGCATCTACACATAGACTAATAGGACAAAGTGAGAAAGGCCATGCCGAGCAAAGTAGCAGGTTCCAGGCTTTCGCCCCTGCATGCGTTTGGAAACACTGTGGGCTGAGGCAGATATTAGAGTTTGTGGAGCCCTGAAATACTCTCACTTAACAGGCATTGGGTTTCAAGGCTGTTGCTCAAAGTACGCACCTTATCAATGTTGCTGTTGATGACTTCACAGAGCTGCTGATGGCAAAGGGAAACACCAAGTAAGAAAGAATAAAAGAACCCAAAGCAGGGTTTTCTTTTATTTTGTCAGACCTTCTCCTTGGTTAAATATATATGCTATATTTCCATTGAAAATGCAATATTTGGGTTGGTGTGAAAATCTATGTCAGGAAATGCCCCCAAGAGAACAAAACGTGTATCAGGTGATAATGGATGTTATTACTGGAAGTTATATTTGTCTTTCTTTTTCTCTCTCTCACTCAACCATAGTAAATTTTAATATGTATGTCAGGTTTCCTGCAATTTATATAAAATGAAACTCTTCAGGGAAGAGAATACATGAGTGTCCATATGATTTCATGCTGCAGCCTCACCTTAGATCTAAAGCTAATGTCAGTTTCTTGTACCTTCTCCTGGGGAGATGTCAAGAGAATATGCTGGTTCAAAATAAATGTGTCCCTGCAACTGGTATTTTTTGATGGACCTGGCTGTGCTTCTGCTCTCAGAAATCACCTCCTTCTGTGATCATAAGAAAAATAGGCCCATCTTTTAAGACACGCATAATTTTTATTCACTGAATGGTTTCTTAAATTTGTGTTTGGGCTTAAAATCTGTTGGTTAATCTTCTGGCATATCTCATTATGCAGTAAAGTTCAATGTATACTGGTTCCCGAAACAGGCCCTGAGGTCTAATGGAATATGGTTGGTTCTCGAAGCTTTCAAAGTCAGATACTTATTTCTTTTATTTTTTAGTCTTTTTGACTCACCTTTCCCAGCAATCATTCTTCTGCCCTTTTTACTCCTTGAGGGGTGAGATATACACTTGATGGTGCCATGAGGTACACCACTGATGGACACTGAGAGAGTTTATATCTGGACTGCAGTAGCTACAATGGTAGAGGGTGTCAGGCCAAGGTCTATGTAACCGTTTAAAGGTCCACGGCTTTACTGCTTGGATAATCCAATTCAGGACAGTGGAGAAGAGTGGCAATGCTTGCCTTCAAGGAGCTGAAGTGTGGTTGGTGGTGAAGATGGGAAGCCACTCATGTTGTGTAATCCAGAAAGGAAAGTGGGTTCAGCTTCCCAAATCTCTAATCTTTCAACTTCTCCCCATTTCAACTTCCCACTGCTCTAGTGTAAGCCATTTTTATCTCTTGCCTGCATCATGACTACAGCCTCATAACCCATCTCCCTGCTTCTCTTTTGCTCCCCTCCAATTCATGTCTTTCCTCTGCTTGTAACTCTGGATTGCTTCACATCACTGCACGTAAAAATGAAGTTTGAGTCTCCCATGGCCTCCTTATCCTGAATGATCTTGAGCTTCCGCCCCTTCCAGCCACATCTTGCCCCTTGGTCTTTGTTTCAGCCACCATGGAATTCTCTGAGGAAGATGACACTCAAGTGCCCATGTGATTTCATGCTGCAGCCTCAGCAGCATATCACAGTTTTGGAATATATATTTTCTCTTTGTTTGGAACCACCCTTCCTTCTTCAAGAACTCCATTGGCTTGCATCCCTGTATTATCTAACCCTTATTCTTTCTTTAGACTTCACGAGCACTCCTCCCTTCTTGTCTAAGTTCTGTCCTTAGTTACCGGTTCTACTAGCACCATCTACCTCTTGTCTAGTGTTTTCCTTGTAATTATGTATACAATATCTGGTTTTTTTACAGCTGCCCTGAACACTGTGGAGGAAGAGATGGCTTCTCTTATTACACAGTATTACTGAATATCATATTCATTCACAGAGCTAGTGCCATGGTCAAGACATGGTAAGGTGTTTACTTTATAAATATGTGTGAGAGAATGAATGAAAGACTAAAAGGAAGTTTATTTTCCCTTATATGCAACAACTCAAACACTGAAAGTTGTCAGATGATAAACTGGACTATCTTGTATGAGGCAGGAGGCGTCATGGAAGTATTCGTCTAGATAAGAGAAAACCTCTTAGTGGAAGTAATGCAGTAGCTATAAAGTACCAAGTAGGACAACTGTACTATATTCTTTAGTTGTTTTTTTCAAGCCCAGTAATTTTATGATTTGTAAATTATTTTAAAGTTTCTTTTTAGAGGGAAGAGGGAAAGTAATTCTGATAAAAATTTATTAAGGAAGAGATTAAATATTTGGTCAAAGATGAATGTTTGAATGTCTGTCTTCCCAGTTTACATGGAAGGGTTTATGCATGTCTGGATGCCATATCCCAGAGCAGTTATGATGATGATATTTGTTTATTCATTTATTCATTCATTAGCTCAACATATATTTCCTCTGGTGGGGACACAGCAAAGGAAAAGAAAGTAAGATACTTCCCCTCAAAGATCTTCTATACAAATGGACATAAACACAAAATATATGAATAAATAAATATGAAATAAGTAATGAGAAATGATGTACAATGGTAGTGGGGGAGGCAGTCTGGCTTCCTTAGATAGAGTAACTAGAGAAACCTTACCAATGATGGCAGCCCTTAGGATGAGATTTGAATGACAAGAAAAGGAAGATGTGCAAAGATCTGAAGGAAGAGAATGAAAGAGTGCACCCTTGGACAAAGAACCTAAGGCAAAAACAAGCCTGGCATACTAGAAGGGGAAAATGAATGTGAGCATAATGGTTCAGTCTAAAGAAGGAAAGAATGATACACAGTAAGGTTGCAGAGACAGGCAAAACCAGATCAAGCAGGTTGCAGCTGTGGTGAAGAGACTGAATTTCATCCTAATGAAATGGGCAGTCATGGAGGTTTTGAGGAGAGAAGTCACCTCCTCAGATTTTGGGGTTTTGCCCTCATATCCTTATTGTCAAACCTTTTAGACCTATCCACCCAGGGGCTCGCTGCAGTTCCTTCTGATTCTCCTCACACATATTTCTCCTCCATTTTAAACCCCCCCCATCTTCTTTTGTGTACTTATAAAGAAATCATGTTTTCTCCTCTTAGACCTTTTATATAGAGTCAAATCTCATACAAAGTAAAATAAGTTAACTCCATTCTACATGACTATAAAATGGAGTTTTACTCAGCTGTAAAAAAAGGATGAGATCTTGCCATTTTCGACGATGTGGATAGACCTAGAGGATATTATGCTAAGTGAAATAAAACAGAGAAAGACATATACCATATAGTTTTACTTATATGTAGAATCTAAAAAATAAAACAAATGAATAAACAAACAAAAACAGAATCAGACTTATAAATACAGAGAAAATAACTGATGGTTGTTAGAGGGGAAGGAGGTGGGGGATGGGCAAACTGAGTTACGGGGAGTGAGAGACACAGGCTTCTAGTTATGGGATGAGTAAGTCCCTGAGGTTGAAAGGTGCAGCATGGGGAACCTAGTCAAAGTTATTCTAACTGTGTTGTATGGTGATGGGTGATAGCTACACTTGGCAGTGAGCACAGTATAACATATAGAATTGTCGAATCACTATGTTGTACAACTGAAACTAGTAGAATGCTGTGTGTCTACTATACAAAAAGAAAGAAAGAAAGAAAGAAAGAAAGAAAGAAAGAAAGAAAGAAAGAAAGAAAGAAAGAAAGAAAGAGAAAGAAAGAAAGAAGGAAGGAAGGAAGGAAGGAAGGAAGGAAGGAAGGAAGGAAAGAAAGAAAGAAAGAAAGAAAAAGAAAGAAAGAAAGAAAGAAGAAGAAAGAAAGAAAGAAAGAAAGAAAGAAAGAAAGAAAGAAAGAAAGAAAGAAAGAAAGAAAGAAAGAAAAAGAAAGAAACCCAATCCTTCCCAGTATTTCTGAGTATTTCCAGGGAGTGCTTCCATGGCCTGGTTGGCTTTCTGTATTCTTGCTGTGGACTATTGCTTCTAGTTCCTCTCATCACTTCTCGATGTTCTGTCTCTACCTTCCCTGGTCCTTTAAACTCTCTTCCTTTTATTTTGCCTTTAAAATGGTGACATAGCCCCTTCCTTCATTCCCAAGACAGTGCTGACAAGAGGCTAGAAACAAGTTGGAGTGGATAATAAACTTCACTTAAAACGTGAAGATATTATTAAGTCATATCAATTCAGATGAAGATAGTGTGACTGAAAGCTGGGTGTCACAGCCCGTTGAACTCATCATCTTTGCTCTGTGACAGGGAGCTCCTTCTTGGCTGTTGTTGTTCATGATGGGCCCAGACTGCAGTCATACTGATGAAAGCCATCTCCTTTTTCTCCCATTTTGTCTCTTCCCCAAGTATCGTGACCTCAAATGTTTTTTTCTTGGCCTGCCAAGGGAATCTATAATGCTTTTTAAGCTTCCTTGTTACCAGCTGAATTATGTGCTCTCAAAATTCACTAAAGTGCTAAAGCCCTGACACCCAGGACCTCAGCATGTGACTGGATTGGATATATGGCAAGAGGTAATTAAGTTAAATGAGGCCGTTAGGGTAGGCCCTAATCCAACATGACTGATGTCCTCCTAAGAAAATGAAACATACACAGAGGGAGAGAACACCGTGTAAATATGAAGAGTGCCACATACAAGCCACAGGAGACATCTCAGAAAGAACCAATGCTGCAGAAACCTAGATGTTGGACTTTTAGCCTCTAGAATGTGAGAAAATAATTGTGTTTTTAAGTCACCCAATCTACGGTACTTGTTACAGCAGCCCTACCAGATGTATACAGCCCTCCAGCCTCCTCGTTCTTCTGCCAATGGCCTTCAGAGTTGCACTCTCCCTCAAGAAGGCATTTGCTTAGGTTATTAAACCAAACACTCATTGCCACAGCCTGCAGGGTTTGTATTACATTATCTGTACTCAAGGCCAAATTAAATGATATCCAAGAGATACTTGAATGGCAAGTAGTGTGACCAAGAGGATTCCCTAAGTGATCCCTTGCACAAAAAGGAAGATTCTGCCCTAGAGACTTGTTCACATCTCTCAGAGAATTTTTGGCATTCTAGGAGCAGCCAGATTATCTTGTGTTTTTAGTCATTACTGCCTCAGAAGTATTAATGTTTGGCCTCAGAGTACGCCACTGATTTTTCTTTACAAACCCAGACTTGAGGTAATGTTCTTCTTAAGCTCTAAAAGCATGTGTGCTTGTCTGCTGCCCCCAGTTATATCCTAACTCTTCTGTGACAGAAACAGTACTTACAGCTATACCATGTTTACTCCTGTACAGTCTTGCCTTTCCTGAAAACTTAGTGTTTCAGATTTCTTACGTGCTCAGGAAAATCTTCTGAAATTCTCCCTTGGAAACTTTCACAATAACACCGCAAAGGGGTCATTTGGTGGAAATCATGTCAGGGACAATGAAATATAGAAGTAAGAATTGTGGCCCAGTCCTCAGAATATCACACTTCTGGTCTTAGCTCTGAGCTCTTGCTAGCTTCTTGGCCCTAGATGAGTAACTTTAACTCCTCTGAGCCCTCGTTCCCTCATCCATAAAATGAGGGTGGTCAATACTACCCCATTCACCTGCTGTGAGAATTAGAGGTAAAACTAGGCCTGAAGATGTTCTTAAACTATAAAGTCTATTACATGCAAGAGATTATACTGTTCAGCACTGGTAGCTTTATTATGAGTAGTGACCAGTAATGAATGACATCTCACAGTGATCTTATTTTCCCCTTGAAAAAAAGAATGTGGTGGTCTACAAAGTTTTCTCTTGTTTTAACATTCTGTCAACTCCTCTTTATGGTGATGGTGAGAATGTGTGGGATTGGCCAGGGAGGGGAGGCTGTGTGGGCAAGACCTTCCAAAGTGAGAAATGATGCCTTACATTCAAAGGGCTTATCACTCACATCCCACTTGCCAGCAACAGGATCACATCTCACATGGGGGCTGCCTGTGTCTTCAGGGAAGAGAAGATGGTGTGGTTCTGTGACTCATGTTGTCACCACTGCAGATGGAGAAATGCCACTCTCCAAGAGTTTACGGCTCTAATGACTCTGTCCTGCATCATGTATGTCTATGTCAACTCACAACTGTATGCTGATGCCTTTGAACACGTCTCAACCAGGAAAAAAATAAGATCTGGAGATAAGTGTTTTCTCACTTTCTTTCCAAGTGCAATTTTTTTTTCAAGGTACCTTCACTATCCCTTAAAACACAAATTCCTTGGTATTTCTCTCTTTAGACAAAGAAAGTAGGAATAAGGGCATGTTTAACAGAGGTGGAAATGGACAGAGTCCCAAACTGAGGGCTAAAATACAGTTTTATTTAATGTCTCATAGAAGCTCTGAGAGTGCTAAAAGGGTCTGCAGATTCCCCCTATGGCATTAGGTATAAACATGAAGGTGTTTATGACTCTGTGTTCCTTGACCTTGTTGCAACTTCAAGTCTTGAATAAATCGAAGCAAAGTAGGCCACACAATCACAGAGGCTTGGTTTCTTGGTGACAGTTTTAAAGAAATAATTTTTACTACTGAGCTCACAAAGTGAAAGTCTCTCTCTTTCAGAGAAAATAGTTCTTAAATATTTTAAAACGCCTAATTTCTCGGCGGATTCTCAGAAATGGAAAGGTCACATGAGTTGGGATGACTCTGGGGACCACGGCACTCATGAGTACCAATTATTCTTCTTGGACTTAACTTTCAAACACAGATTATTTCACAGATTACTCTATTTCTTGCCCATCCAATTGCAGTGGCTCCAGTGTAACTATGGAAAATAGTTCATATTATTTGATCTGGATTCCAAGAACTTCCATAATTTGTCTCCAAACCATCTCTCTGGTTATGTTATATCCCTTTCTCTTATCTTCTAGATATCCTGTATTATGGCCATAAAAGTCACCCATTATTTTCTTCTACTGTTCAAACAATTTCACACCTCCTCGTGTCCCTCCCAGCTTGGAACAATCTTCTAGGTATTTGAAACTTTTTTCATTCTTTAGTTCCCAGTGAAATGCCACTTTTCCCACAACATTGCTCTTGAATCCCCAAATGGAATACTGTCCACATATTTAATATTTAGCAGTTAATTTTTTATACATTATTTCATTCTGACTTGCTTAGAAGTTATGAAGCACTTTCTTTTTTGAAAACAAGTATTTTAATGAAGCAGATTGGGTTCATTCCTTGACACATTTATCTGCTGAACAAAAAATGAATTGATCCATATTAATAAATTAGTGTCTCTGTGTCTTTTTTTTTAAGATTTTATTTATTTATTTGACAGAGAGAGAGAGAGAGAGAGAGAGAGTGAGAGAGGGAACACAAGCAGGGGGAGTGGGAGAGGGAGAAGCAGGCTTCCCGCCGAGGAGGGAGCCTGATGCAGGGCTCAATCCCAGGACCCTGGGATCATGACCTGAGCCGAAGGCAGACGCTTAATGACTGAGCCACCCAGGCGCCCCAGTGTCTCTGTGTCTTAATTCCTACCTAAACATATATTTGCAGTATCTGCCTTCCCTTTTTTATCATAAGCTATGTGAGGACAAAAATCACATGTTATTCAGCTTTTAATTCCTTAGTTTATTTTCAGTGGTGGGTACTTTATAAACATGTAGTGAATGGATGGATTGATGGATGGACGGTTGGATGAACTAGGCAATAACAGAAGCTGATGGAATAAATTATGAATTCAGAATGTTATATTAAGACAATTACTTTGCTCAGAACCCTTGCAGTATGTGTCCTGAGTATCTGTTACTTTTGTTATTATTTTAGTGTGCTTCATAGCCCTTTGTTTGGGGAACCTCTACTCATTCCATAGTAACCTGCTTTCTTTCCTAAATTTTGGCACGGGATCTAGGCCTACAGATTCTTCCCTGTATTCAAGTGCAGGAATAGAAACAATAACAATTAAACTTTTCCCAAGGCAACCAACAAGGTGAGTGGAGGAGACACTGTTCTGGGACATTGTAAGTATAAAGTCAAAGTGGACTAGAGCTACAACAGTCTTTGTTCTATCATCAGAGGAAAAGCTTATATAAGAATAAAGCCAGTATGAAAAAAATGGAATTGAGGGATAGAGAGAGAGAAAAAAATGCAAATATTGTGTTTGAATCATGAGATCTAGCCAAGCGTATAGCTCATTTCTCAGGATGTGGGTAAATAATTCTCTCATTTATTTATTTTTTTACATTAGTTAATACTATTGCTTAGACGCAAACTAGTCCTAATTAACAGAGGAAAATCTAAGGGAAATATACCAATATTCTCACTTTTAAAGATAAACACTTCCATCTCTTAGGACAATCACCATCATCAATTGGAAGTTTAGCTAGCTACTAGGATATGAAGGGAAAAAAATCCCTAAAAAATTAAGGCATATAAAAATCTGTACTTCTGTGCCTTCCCATTAACTCCTGCAAGTCTTTTTTTCTTTTTTCTTATTTTCCCTCTAGTTTTACTGAGATATAATTGACAAACAAAATTACACTAAAGTATATAGCATAATGATTTGATATATGTATATATTACAAAATTATCACAATAGGTTTAGTTAACATCTATTACCTCACACAGTTATAACTGTTATGTAATTGAAAAGTCCTCTAAGTCCTATTTAATGAAATCTCTTATTTATTTCCCAAATACATCCTCTATTTCCCTGTCCATGGCCACTCCTATGACTCAAGTTACCATCTTTACCCAGTTCCACCCAAGTGCAACCTCCCAGCTAGACCCTTGCCCTCTTGTTTCTTCATTTGATTGTCTGCCTAAGGCCAGGATGATTTCTTTGGGACACTGTGTGCATCATGTCAATCCTTTCCTTGAAACATACATCATCTCTCATTACTCTCAGAAAAAAGTCCTCCTAATTGTTCTGCTTATTTTACAGACCCTACCTTTCTGTCCATCTTTGTTTCTTTCAACTGTCCCTTAGCCCTCTTTCCTTTAGCCACAGTGACATTTAAACAAAAAATTCCTTCAGCATGCCATAGTCTTTCGTCATTTTAGGACTTTACATATTCTGTTCTCTTTGCCTGGAATGCCCTTCTGTTACTCTCTAAAATAGTTTCTATTCCTTTGTAGAGGGTTGAATAATATCCTTTCAAAATTCATGTCCACCTGGAAGCTCAGAATAAAACCCTACTTGTAAAGAGTGTCTTTGCAGAGGTAATCCAGATAAAGACTGAGGTGACATTATATTGGATTAGGATGGACACTAAATCCAAGGAGAATGTCCCTTTAAGAGACGGAAAAGGATACATGGAGACATAATAAAGAAGGCAATGTGAAGATGGAGGCAGTGACTGGAATGATGATGCATTTACAAGCCAAAGAACACCGAGGACTGCCTACATAACCATCACAAGCCAGGAGAGAGGCATGGGGCAGCTTCTCTCTCAGAGGCTCCAGAAGAAACCTACACCATGAACACTTTGATTTCAATTTCCAGCCTCCCAAACTGTTAGATTATATTTCTGTTGTTTTACATTACCCAGTTCATGGGACTTTGTAACAACAACTCTAGGAGATGACTACAACTATCTTTGGGTATCACTGTACAAGGTACCTTCTTTGTGAAGCCCTCCCCTATACTGCTAGTCAAAATCAAATATCCCTTCGTGGTGCTGCCCTAGAAGACTCTATTTTTTTTCCCACTTCATTACGTTTAAATTTCTGTTTGCTTCTCTTCCAGTAGTCTATACTACTACATAGCCTTTCACAGTTGTGTACCCAGGATCTATTACCGTGGCCAGCAGGTAACACGTTTCAATAAGCACACTTTGATTGATTAACTGTATCTTATTCCCCTCTGTCCTTTTAGTACCTAGTGAAATAGCAGCTACATAACAAGTGCTCAGTGAATGTTGTGTACCCAGTGAAGGCATTTATCAGTAGGCTTGTGCTGTTTGCAGCGGTTCAGCCTGGTGACTCTGGTGCTCACTGATCCCTGTCCCCACTGAAGAGTGTAGGGCTTGCCCAGAGGGGGTTCCATTTGTAGAGTCCTTCATAACTCTCCACAATCCTTTCTCATGCATAACTGAAGGTAATTGTCCAAAAACCCCATGAAGCATTTTTAACAGGTGTTCTTATCTCCAATTTGAGGGAAAAAAAGCCAAATCTTATGACTAGACAGTCACAATAGAACTGAGTAGTTCTGATTCCATATTCATCATTCCTGCCATTGAATCCTAAGACCCTATTAACATTGGGACAAAAACATTCTCATTCTTCAATTATCCTTCAACTTAAACAAATTGCTTTTAGTTCCTCCTGTAATAGATAAAGAGAAAGCTGTTGGGAGAACTTAAGCAAGATGACCTGCAGTGTGGGGCAGTGGAAGTTTAAGGACATAAATCCCAGGAGAATCTCAAATGACAGAACATAGGCATGTTGTCCTATGAGCTTTTAGTAGTCTCCTTGGTCATTTCCAAACGTGTCCTACCTCATGAGAAACAGATTATGGAGTCAGCAAATCTGTAGATGATGTGAAAATCAAATGGAAACAGAGATGGAAGAAAGACTGGAGAGTGCATACTTTGCTCTGAATAAAACAGGAGGAAATGCGGTTGTGTATTACAATGAATCAGCAGTCTATAAAAGCCATGGAGTTGGCCAATGCTGAGAGCAAGGGCAAGTGGGAGTGAAAAGCAAGAACCCTAGAAATGGAGAGTCAGTCAAAAATAGCAAAATGATTTTTCTTTCAAAATCTGCACTTGAGGGGTATTTGGAGGGTTATCAGACCTGGGTGTTCCAAATTTCCTCTGAGATAAATGTTTTTGTGTATTTGGAGTAAACTCACAAAAATAGATGTATCTCCAATGTGTATCTGCCGAGAGAAGAAAAACCTCCTTTTTTATTAATAAGACTGAAACACAGAATGTGTTGAAATACTATATACTCTCTGGGAATGGAAAAATACAAGACAGTGTGTATGTTAAGTAGGTTCAAACAGGAGGAACAAAGGAGTCTCCATGCATTTCTATTCCAGGTGGTACACTGTGTGGTTAAATGCATAGGCTCTGCAGTTCCAATGACTTTGTACAGGTCTTGAGTATATTATTAACTCATCTGTATAATCTTGGACAAGTTATTTTATTTCTCCCTGTCTTAGGAGCTCCATCTATAAAATGGGACAAATGATATACATAATTCAGAGAGTTGTGGTAAAAGTAAAAAGAATTATGGGATAAATGATATAGAATAGTACACAGCACACAATAAACACTCAATATAAGCTCTTATTCTTGATGTCTATTTTATGTGGATTCAGCAGTAAAAATATAAAAAGTGGAAGAGAAATATACATGATAGTCAAATGCTCAGACTATAGGGACAGACAGGCCTTGCCCCTTACTGGCTGTGTGCTATTAAGGAGTAATTTAATTTCTCTAAGCCTCATTTTCTTCTTTGATGAGATAAGATGATAACAGTACCTTTCTTATAAGGTTGTTGTGTCATATCACTTACTTGATTACCTAGCACACAGTACAATGTCGACACCTGGCAGCTGTGTGCATTACAGACTTGGAATTCTTATGTCCTGGCTGTGAGAGCTGATTGCTTCAGCAAAATATAACATGCAAAGCAGTAAAATTTTTCCTTCCATGGGCCACTAAAAGCTGATTTGATTCTGCCCTCTAAAGAGAAAACCAACGAACCAACCAACCAAGGGAAAAAAAAAAACATGCTGAAAAGTGAAAAAAAGATATTGAATTTTTAATTGTAGGGTAAAGCATGCTTTTGGTGTGTGTGTGTGTGTGTATGTGTGTGTGTGTGTTTTCCCTCTCGGTACCAAAGTGATAGCAGGTGTTCCTTTATGGGACTTCATCTGGGGATGGAACAAAAACTGAGGTTGTACAGGCCTCCATTATATACCTTTAGAGTACTGTCTTTCATCAAGAGACCTCTTGATCTCCTTCAGAGGCAGCTGAATGGATATAGCCATGTGTTAGGGTAGTCATTGGAAGCCTATACAATTTTGAAAAACTTTAAGAGGAGGGCACAGGGTAGAAAATGATTAAAATGTTTTGCAAAATTTATCTTCCAGTTGTATCTGAATACATAAATTCAGTATGAAACCACGTAATGAAGCATCAGGGTCTGAAATTTGAGGTCCAACCATGAAGGCCAGAAGACATTTCTCAATTCTCTATCCACAAGCCATGCTTATGGAGAATGTCCTCAAGACCTCACTTGCCATCTCCTCATGCTGTCATACTTAACAACCACAGGAATTATGGCCACGTGGAATGTTCACCATGTGGCAGGGTTTATGCTGAACTTGTATATACAGTACTTCTTTTCATTGCCATAAGGACCTATGAGCTAGATATCATTTTTGACATGTAAACATGAGGTAAGTGAAGCGCAGGGAAAGGAAATAAGTTGCCTCCAATCTCACCAACAAGGATAGTTGCAGGGCAAGGATTTGGACTCGTTTTGTCAAACTTAAAAGCTCTTAGTCTTCCTCCCAATATTAACCTGTAGCCTTCTGCTATTTCCCCCTGGACCAGAGACAATGAAATAAAATTGAGATAGAGGAAAGAACACTGAGTGCCCTTTTTAGGCTCCATAGACTCAGTAAACACAAATGACAAAATACGACACACAGACCACCTTAAGTCCCCCACTCTGGCACTTTTCTACTAAGTCCTGATGTAGCCTCAGAATTCTTTTCAATAGAGATTCATGAAATTGTGATCAATCGGAGTTAATAAACAGGATGTATACCGTTAGCAGCCTCAGATCTATTTCAACTGGCTCATTTTATACAGGAGGACATTCATCTCCTGAGGAGAGTCACTTTCCCAAGATCATAACATGACAGTGTGGGAACTGGATTCCAAACTTCTAGCACAGGCTATTTCCACAAATCCCCACCACTTATCCTGACCAATTTGGCTCCAGGGAGACCTTGCCCTTGTTTGGGCAGCCTGTGAAAGTCACAAGCAAGATACCGCTAACACCAAATACCCTGTCTACGTATCTGTGGACAAACCTCCAACTCTTGCCATGGACAGGATATACACCCATTTTCAGTTAGTGTTTCTATATGGTTCTGAGCTTCCTGTTCTCCTTGCACGGAAATCAGGCTCATGTTTCAGCTATAATACATGGGCTAATTCACGTGCTTTGATCTGTTCTAGTTATAAATTGCTTGTTAAAAAGAAAGCAAGTCAGACTGGTGGCTACTTGCAACGTCTAAGAAGGCATCAGAACATATACTCTGGGGAAGCAGCAAGTGTAGTAGTCATGAGAGGCTAATTGCTCCAACAGACAAACAAAGCAAACAATTCCCAAACCAATGGCTCAATACAATAAAAATTAGTTTTTCACTGTCCGAAGCAGGTTGGTGGGATGGAAAGATGGTGGAGGGAGGCTAAACTTTTTTTTTTAAAGATTTTATTTATTTATTTGACAGAGAGAGACACAGCAAGAGAGGGAACACAAGCAGGGGAAGTGGGAGAGGGAGAAGCAGGCTTCCCGCTAAGCAGGGAGCCCGATGTGGGGCTCGATCCCAGGACCCTGAGACCATGACCTGAGCCGAAGGCAGATGCTTAACAACTGAGCCACCCAGGTGCCCCAGGAGGCTAAACTTTATACAATCATTCAAGGTCTCATGTAACTGTACGTAGCAGGTAGACCGGAAAAGAGAAAGAAAATGGTGATTCTTATGGGAGATTTTTATGGACCAGGCCTCAAAATGATACTCACTTCCTCTACTTCCACTGTCCAGAACTCAATCCTAGGACCAAAATTAACTGCAAGGAAAGATGGGGAATGTGGAATCTAGCTAGGTGCCCAGGCGGTAAAAGTGTTGGTGAACAACTTGCTAGTGTGTGCAACAGCCATCAGACTCCCTCCCCCACAATTCATATGCATAGGGACACACACAGATAACTGGCCTGAATGAGGGGACATGTGAAACTGGGCCATATCAACAAAGAAAACAAACAACAAATCAGCCGAATACTTCTTTCGTTTGAACATGAGGTACTGAATATCTGAGGCAGGCAAGGAGAAATATGTATCAGTTTTAAATGTGATTTTTATCCATCCATTTTCAAGGTAGGTATCTGAAGTAAGCAGAAAATGAACAAGAATATATGTAAAAGGATACTCATTACAGCATGATTGGAATAGGGAAATAGTAGATTGTAACACACATCAATAAAGAATTGATTAGGTAAATTATGGTGATAGCACTCTGTAGCCTTTAAATATAACAAAATGTTTCCACATATACTAACATTTCTCTAATAACCAGTTGCAAAATCAGGAATATAGTGAGTTCTATACATTCCTCAGTGCCAGTGTGGGCCGCAAGCACCACATGAAGGTGATATGGTGGGGCTAAACTCAACAGCAGCCCTGGCAATATCTAGATCAACATCTGTGTTGACAACTCTATGTCCGCATAACTCCTTCCATTTCTATCCAGTAGATAGTGCTGCCCAAACTTCGGGAACAAACACAGTCACATCTCTTATATTTTACCCAATTCACTGAAGTTCCCATATACCTTAACTGCTGAAAACTCACAATCTCCTTGAAAAGGGTCTTCAGTCTCCCTAAATAATCCAAGAAAATTGGGAGCATGTGTGACCCAGACATTTGGGTATATGGAGAAGGGATGGGTGGGCTTGGCTTCCATTCCCCGGGGGGAAAGTCGCCACAATACACTGTCTCGTGGTGGAGTGACTGAAAACAGTGGCTCACAGTCTGAGAGACAGCGCTGGTCTCTCATGTGGGGTCCTGCACAGACCAGCACCACCAAGGCCTGGAACGGTACTCTTTTCTCACAGAGGATGTCCCCTTGGTGATGAGCCGCTCTCCTCAACATTCTCAAAAATAATTCTATACATTTGTATCAACTGTCCCTTATTAGAGACAATACTTACTAATTCTGAGGGAGTGTTTCCTCAATGATTTTCAGCCATTTTGTCCTCCTCAGGAAGGCTCTTCAAGGGATTTCAAATTGTGCTCACACACATTCTTTCTGGAATTGAGGAAGAAAGAAATTCCATCAATGATGAGTGATTACGGCATTACTCACAGTAGAAAGTAAGTGGGCAAAAATCTCATAGATATAAAATGTGTTTATATGCACTTGCATAAAATCCTTTCCTTCATATATCACATTTGTGTATTATGCATATAAATTTTTATATATGACCTACAATTTATAAAATATATATATGAGAGATACCTAAAAGGATAGTCTCCAAATTGTATCAGTTGTCCATAATAGTGATATTGTTTTGCTCATTTTAACTCACTTATTAATAAATGTTATTTATAAATAGATTATTTTCATATATGTATTTTTACTATGAAATTCCCCCTTCCTTGCATTTCCATGTACTATACATTGTCTTTGTTTAGCAAGATGTGTGGGTATAATTTCATGTGTATGGATTCATATTTGAATAAATCAACATTTAAATTTGTTTTAGGTCCCTCAGGTGAAAAGTTTTAGGACATAAATTATTAAGAGCTGTATGTTTAGTGCTTCAAGTTGAAGCAACCTGAGGATCTCAGAGGCTCTGGATGAAATGTGGTGGGTTACTTTATTCTCTAAGCAATCATAATTATGTGGCTCCTTCTCATTCTCAGTAATATACACACCTCTGTTCACCTGCCATCATCCCGGTCCTCTCCCTCCTCCCTTTACAGACAGATGTTAGTAATCAGTTGCGGTGACATCACATTATGCCTGTGGAATGATTGCACTTGCTCATCATTCCACAAACAGTGTGCTGATCATAACAGCTGGAAACCTGTAGATGATGTCTCTGTAAGCACATAGCTCCAAAACAACAGAATGCAGGTGGATGTTTCGGTTTGGAATTTTTAGAACAAAAATATATTGTTGTTTCCCTGTTCTCCATATAACACGGCAGTGCTTGGACACAGTAGGCCCTCAACTGTGCATTTGTCAAACTGAACTGACCCGAAACAATTTAATATTATCAGTTAATCTGCTTCTTTCAGGGTTGGCACTATCTCATAGTTTTCTCTTTCCAAGGAAATTTTCTAAATATTTCAAACAAAGAAAATTAAGCCCTTGTTTCCGTACCTTCAGCAACATCAGTGAGAAGGTTTCTTGTTGGCTCTAGGTTAAAGGAGAAAAGAAAAAGTCAAGCCTTCCTTACTTA
Organism: Callorhinus ursinus; assembly: GCF_003265705.2. Taxonomy (NCBI): domain Eukaryota; kingdom Metazoa; phylum Chordata; class Mammalia; order Carnivora; family Otariidae; genus Callorhinus; species Callorhinus ursinus. Next base: position 23,576,364 of record NW_027397085.1, read on the forward strand.
GTAAGCAGTCTACTGTAGGTATAAGAGAAGGAGACTACTACTTGGGGTCAGGCTTCAGTGAGATGGAAAGATGTGCAGATGACTGTGTAAGTAGAATCTACTTGATGACTTACTCCGCAGGGGGAGAGGTGCCTTTGAAGCACATGCTTCTGTTATCAGAGCCCGCCAGAAGCTGTGTGGCTGAGGCAAGACTGATTTCAAAGTGCTTCTGTTTGAACATGATGGAGGCTTCCTGGATAATATGGTTTCTGACTGAAGATTTAGGGGATCCTAGGCCTCCCCTTGAATTCAGGCTCAGGGAGGCAGAGCTGATCTTCAGAGCCCCCTCAACTCACTTCCCAGAGTTTCAGCCCAGCTCAATGTGGACAGTGAGAAACTTTCCCTTCCCACCGCCCCCTGGCTGTTTGCTGCTGCTGACTTCAGCCCCTACTGACTCGAGTTTTAATAAATAAATAAATAACAGGCTTTATTTCCTAATACAAAAGTATTTTCATTGTCGAAAATGAGAAAAATAGTATAATTGAAAGGCTGAAAATAAGAAGCACCCATAATCTCACCAAATATACACACGGGTGTGCATGTGCGTGCGCATAGGCACACACACACACACACACACACACACACACACACAACACACACAGAAGGAGGGGAGCACAGAGGGAGCGAGAAACACACAACTACTACTTGGGATCAGGAACCCTAGGCAGATCACTGCTTTGGATAAATTTCTCCTTCTCTCATGGGACAAATTTCAGCATTTGTCAACTAAGGGAAGCACTAGATGGTCTTTTCTAACCAATAGTTGAAAGTTATGTTCCTCTAAGATTTTAAAATCGCTAAAAATTTCAATATATATTTCTTAAAAAAAAACTCAGAAAAACTACTAAAATAGTGTTTCAAAGGTAAAATAGGTGGTTAAATCAATCCTTCTTACATAACCAGGAGGATATTAATAAATTCAATTTTCTAAAAAGTACTTGTAGGAAAAGGGACATTCAAAACTTAGACTTTTGACTGGGCTCATTTTCTTATTTATGCACATGAGCTATGATCAAAAGCATCTCCTTTGCTTTTTTCTGCCTCTGATTTAGGATGTTAGCGCTACCTGGTGTGACTTTCCCGGTTATGTTGTCCCTAGTCTTACATCTTGAATTCTACGGAACTAGTTCTGCATCTCAATGAGAACAATTCAAGAAAAGCCACAGCCCTCTCTCTGATTTCCCTCTAGAGAAACGCCTATAGTTTCAAATTCAGACAGAACAGATAGCACTGGTGAATCACAGATCCGTACCTCTGAAACAAATAATACATTATATGTTAGAAAAAAAAGAAGAAGATAGCGGGAAGGGGAAGGAATTGGTGGGGGAGACAAACCAGGAGAGACTATGGACTCTGAGAAACAAACTGAGGGTTCTAGAGGGGAGGGGGTGGGGGGACGGGTTAGCCTGGTGATGGGTATTAAAGAGGGTACGTACTGAATGGAGCACTGGGTGTCACACGCAAACAATGAACCATGGAACACTACATCAAAAACTAATGATGTAATATATGGTGATTAACATAACAATAAAAAATTAAAAAAAACTAATGATGTAATGTATGGTGATTAACATAACATAATAATAAAAAATGTTAAAAAAAAAACAGCACAGATACCTTGACGGCACTGCCTACGTATATCCTTTCAACGATGACTATAAGTAGATGTAAGTCAATGTCAAAAAGGCAGGCTCAGACAGAGTTAAGAAATGGTTCTGCGCAGTGGAGAGACTGCTTTGACATAGTGGAAAGGCCCAGGTTTAACTCTCGGGTATGTGAATTCCTAGTTAAGGGGTCTTGGTCTAGTCATTTAACCCTCTTGCTCTGGATTTCATTCTTTGTGAAGAAGGAAATACAGTATTTCCCTGAAAGTGCAGATAAAATAACAGAGGAAAATAAAAACATAATATGTCAAAATCTGTGGATTTAAATCAGGAATAATTACTAGAGAAAAAAAGATAAAATTAATGATTGATGTGTGCATCTTAAAATATGATAAAAGAGGAAAATTGAACAAAATTAGCAGAAGAAAGGAAAACTTAGGATCAGTGCAAAGCTGATACAATAGAAAAATGACAAAATAAAGATGAGAACCTAAAGTCGATTCTTTAAAAAGACTAATAAGATTGATAAACCTTTAACTAGACTGATGAAACAAAGAGAAAGAAAAGGCAAATTAACCATATCAGCAATAAATGAGAGGATGACATTTAGATCTTCCAGTCATTAAAAGATTAACAAGAGAATATAACAAACAACTTTTTGACAATAAATGTGTCAATGTAAATGAATACACAAAGCCATGTAACTAACAAACTGGCAATAATGACATGAGCAGAATTAGAAAATATGGAGAGTTCTAAAAATGGTTTTAAAAACCACTTTATTTATAATGAAAATGCTTACTATTGAATTGTCACAGAATCCTTGTTGAAAATTGATTGGCTATAAGTGTACTGGTTTATTTCTGGACTCTCAATTATATTCCATTGATCTATATGTCTCTCCTTACGCCAGTAGCATGTTTGATTGCTGTTGCTTTGCTTTAAGTTTTGAAATCTGGAAGTGTGAGTCCTACTCTATTCTTTTTCAAATTGTTTTGGCTACTTAAAACCCCTTGTAATTTCACATGAATTTTTTATATGAATTTTTAAACCAGTTTTTATATTTATGTAAAAATGGCTATCAGAATTTTGATAGGGACTACCTTAATTTGTAGATCATTTTGGTAGTATTGACATCTTAACAATATTAAATCATCCTACCTATGAATATGGGTATGTCTTTCCATTTATTAGGTCTTGAATTTCTTTCATCAATATTTATGTGTGTGTATGTAGAATATTTCATATGTACTTGAGAGGAAAGAATATTCTACTATTGGTGGTGGTATTCGCTCACTTTTTATTTATATATAATTTTGCTTTTCTTTACTAATTTCTTTTTTTTTTTAAAGATTTTTATTTGTTTATTTGACAGAGAGAGAGCAGCAGCACAGGGAGAGGGAGAAGCAGACTCTCCACTGAGCAGGGAGCCCAATACAGGACTCGATCCCAGGACCCCGGGATCATGACCTGAGCCGAAGGCAGATGCTTAACCAACTGAGCCACCCAGGCGTCCCTCTTTACTAATTTCTCTATGGATTACTATACATCTACCTAACCTCTCACAGTCTACTGAGAGTTATATTGTATTATTTCATATACAATGTATAACTTTGGCATCCACAGAGTTTCCTTTATTTCTTTCACCAGTGACATTTTTGCTCTACTTGTCCTATTTATTATGCTCACATATGTTGAAAATTCCAGAAGACAGTGTGATAGTATTTGCTTTAAATAATTACATATATTTTAAAGTATTTAAGAGTAAAACCTCTCTTTTCTCTTTTTTCATTTCTCAAATATTCACTATTCCTATTGTTTCTATATTTGTAAAAATCCAGGTTTTCCCCTTCATCATTTTCCTTTAGCATGAAGAACTCACCTACTTGGTTTCTTACAGAATAATCTGTTGACAACACTTCTCTTAATTTTTCTTCATCTGAGAATATCTATCTTTTGCCTTCATTCCTGGAGAATATTTTTGTTGGACACAGAATTCTGTACTGATAGTCCTTTTATTTAAGCACTTTACTGATGTCTTCCATTATCTTCTGGTTTCTGTGATTTCTGTTCATCAAAGACATCATTAAATACAACGAATAGGCAAGCCACATACTGAGAGAAAATATTCACAACACTTATTTCTGAAAATGGACTTCTGTCCAGGTTATACAGAGAACTTTAACAACTCAATTATATAAATACAGTTCACTTAACTCAATAAAATTTGGTGAAAAGTCTTGAATACACTCTTTACAAATAAATATTACAAATAATAAATAAGCTCATGAAAAGTGCTCAAAATCATTAGTCATCAATTAACTACAAATTAAAACCACAATGATACCACTTTACACACAGCAGAATTGCTAAGACTGACACAACAAAATCCTGTATATATTGACAAAGGTATAGAACATAAAAATTCTTATACTTTGCTGATGTAGGTATAAAGTGGTATATCTACTTTGGAAAACTGTCAGTTTCTTTTAAAATTAAATATGTATCTTCCCGATGACCCTTCAATTTCACTGATAGGTATTTAACGGAGAGAAATAAAAACACAAGACCCCATATAACCTAGAATAAGAGTGTCCACAGTAACTTTCTTGATAAAAGCCACATATTAGAAAAAAAAAAACAAATGTTCACCATCAAGAAAATGATTAAACAAATTATCATATACTGAGAAAATGGAAAATTATTCAGCTATTCATACACAGAATATATTCTCAAAAATATAATGCTGAGCACTCTTTTGCTCTAATAAAAAGCTGTATATAGTTTATAACTCTATTTGTATGGAGTCCTAGATGAGGATGCTCTAGGGGGAAACTAAGGAAAGGGAGGAAACCTCCATATTGGTGTGGGTTACATGGTTGTATTTGCCATGACTGAGTAACTGTGTATTTTGGATTTGCACCTGTTAATTTAAATGACACTTAATTTTTAAGAAGAGTGAAGGCATGAAAAAAAAGGGATCACAAAACATAACAAAGAAAAAAAGGAAGTTTCAAAAGTTGATGAGCTTTAATTTAGCAGTATCTGGAGTTAACGTGAAAGAAGACATATTCTGAAAATAAGCCTCTCACCTGCAGTAGTTACTCCAGATAAGTCATAATAAGCTTGGTTCCTTGAGTCATGGTATGCCCAAGTTCCCCGGACAAACTCTAGTCTAAGCAGACCTCATTCTATTCACAGCAGTACCACAACACCCCTGGCTGGCAGACAGCTTCTAGTTTTGGTCTTGCAGGTACAGAAAAAATAAGAGGAGACACAAAGAGTAAGCAGTCAGTGTCCCTCCAGGCTGCTAAGCACACAGGTGCAAATCTTTTCATTTGGGGCTCAGTAAGTGCAGAGTGCAGATATAGAAAAAAATGTAGCCAATTTCTCTAAGAATGAAAAATCTAAAAGCAGTAGAATTGTTTGCCATTTTAAGTTTACTTTTAAGTTGGGGTCCAAATTGTTTGATATCTATCTCTCTATCTCTCTATCTCTCTATTTCTCTATCTCTCTAGTTAGCTAGCTACCTAGGTACCTACCAACTTATCTATCTACCTAATACATGTGTACATATTTCATATATGTATTGTAATCCTACATGTTCAAAGAGACTAAGGGACAGAGTGGGTTAATACAATAGAAATATATAGACAGGCTATTATATACATTATCTCAATTAATAGCCTTCCATTCTCTCCCTCTACCCTATTTTCCATTCAATTTCATCACACTATTTCATGTCTATTTCAATATGGCCCTCTGCCATAGACACACCATGAAAACGGCTCTCGTGAAAGTACCAATGATATTCACTATATTCAATGGATACTTTTCCATCTCCAGTGATGACAACCTCTTTATTAGACAACTTAGTGTTTCATAATATCTCCTTCTTTCTCTAACTTCTTTTTGGGTTCATCTGCCTCTAACCTAACCTTTAAACTTTGGTAGTGTTCAAGCCTTGGTCCTACACTCTGCTCTTCTCATTCTATAATCTCTTCATGAGAAACATCCATCATTTATACCCTGATGCCACTCAAGGTTCTATTTCCTTCTAGATCTTTTTTTTTCTTTCCTCCCAAAGGTCAGACTTTCATGTCTATCTTCCATCTTAAATTTCAGTTTGGCTGTCTCACAAATGCCTCACTTTCAATATACTGACAACTGATCTCATCATCTTTGTGCCGGCAATCCCTCAGTTTACTCCTCCTCATTTCAATGTTACATCTTCCTAAGTTATCCAAGACACTTCTCTCTCACTCCACCATTGATAGACTTCATAAATTCCTGGGGCATCACTGCTCCTAGACTGTTGTGGGTTATCTTCTAATTGGTCACCAGTCTATTCTCTACAGAGTGCCAAGAGTGATCCTCTTTAAAAGTCAATCAGGTCTTGTCATTACCAATGCCTGAAACGTTTCCCCTCCCTTTGTCCCCTATTCCCATTTTCAAGTTAATTTCTCACTAATTTGTACTTTAAAATCCTTCAAGACTAAAATAAAATGTCAAAAAACAAAATCCTTTCCTGACCACCTAGTCTGGTTCTTCTTATAATCATTTTTTAGAAGACTCCACCCTTTCTTCATGGCCCTTACTTATCACAATTGCCTTGGAATAATTAATTTTGAAATCTCTCCAATTAAAATGCAAGTTTAATGAAGAAAATAAACGTGTTTGTTTACTTTTCTGTTCTGTTTCTAGCTTTTATTCCAGTACTTTGCACATGGTGTGTACCAGTAAATGTTTACTAAGTTACTTTGCTGTTCCCTCCAATCACTATCTTCCTCCATGCTCTGCCCTACTTCCCTTCACTTAGCCAGTCCTTGTCATCTTTTAAGACTCATCTCAAACATCATTCACTCAGAAAGCCTTCCCTTTTGTCCCCAGCCACCCCACCTCTGTGCTCCTATGGCTCCTTGTATATTCCCATTTTATCAATGTTATTATACTACCATATAATTTTTGTTTTTTCTGAGTACCTATATTCCTAACCTGTGAAATCCTTAAGGAAAAGAATTGTGTCTTTCATGTATACACTCAGGGACTGGCCATGCTAAGACTCAATAAATATTTAGGGCGCCTGGGTGGCTCAGTTGGTTAAGCAACTGCCTTCGGCTCAGGTCATGATCCTGGAGTCCCCCGGATCGAGTCCCGCATCGGGCTCCCTGCTCAGCAGGGAGTCTGCTTCTCCCTCTGACCCTCTTCCCTCTCATGCTCTATCTCATTCTCTCTCTCAAATAAATAAATAAAATCTTTAAAAAAAAAAGACTCAATAAATATTGATTCAGTGGGGGAATAAATAAGTTGGTGAGTAAATTGGGGTCATGCTTCACTTTGGAGATAAAGAAATTTATGTTCAGGGAGGCGAGATGATTTTCAGAATATCTCATGTTAGAATCCACCATCTTTTCACTTACCTCACTCTTCTTCTTGGCCCTAGGCAGTGAAATTCTAGGTAATTCCCAAGGCTCCTAGCTCACAGAACCTCCCCTGTTCAACATCTTAGATGGTCACAGGCAAGAAAATGACCGGATTCAAGTTTTGTCTACTTTCTTTTACCTTTCTTTCCCACTTAGGGTAGAAATTCTAACACTATTTTTAGGATTAAAAGTGGGATGAAAAGGGAGAAGAGCAAAAATAGTCTTGCATAATTTGCTGATGGAATAGCAAGCCCGGCATAATTGAGAACAGCCTGGGTTTTTAACATGCTTCAAATCTCCATGAATCAGGAGGCATTTGCACTTGCATGAGTGAAAATGTCAGGGAATGATTTTGAAAGGCTCCGTTTGAGGGTGAAATGTTTCTGCATCTGAAATCCATTTTACTGAGCAAACTACAGTTGTCATAAAGGCTAAGAGGTTTTCATTTCCATAATTTTACCAATTTTTTTTTTCAGGAAAAAGTAGAAAAATCCAAGCTTATTAATTTGGGCCTTCATAGCTCAGCAAGAAATGTATTTTAAGTAAGAGTTCTGACTGCCCTGACAAAGAAAACTGACATCTCTGTGTGAGGCATCTCATGAAGCTTTGTCCAGTCTCTTGGCTAGATAATTCCAATACCTTGGAATTATGTCATGTTGCATACAATTTCTAACTTTGTAGTAAAAGCTCATTTTGCTTCCTGGATTCCTGAGAACAGCGAGTCCTTTCCCCAGTGAGTTCTTTCAACAAACATTTGTTGAACATCTTCCATGTGTGAAGGAATTCTTTAGAAACTAGGGAATGAGCAATGAACAAACCATATAGAAGTCTTTGCTTTCCTGGGGTCAATATTCTAGTAAAGGGAGAATGACCATACACAGAGAAATAATTAAGAAGTAAAGAATATTTAATTGTCATTAGTTGAAGAAGGTAAAGCAGGAAATTATGGAAGAAAGCCTCTGGCATTGGAGCAAACTGAGTTATATTTTTAAATACGAAGGTCCGAAAAAACTTCACTGCGATACCATTTGAGCAAAGAGCCGAAGGAAGTGAAATAGTGAAAAGTAACTCTTATGAAATACCTAGTATGCACAATGGAGGTTACTTTACAAAATAGCTGGGCAGTACTTTCCCAATCTCAAGGTGTTCAGTGTGCCTGGGTAGCTCAAACAATTAAGAGCGCCCAGCTCTTGGTTTCAGCTCGGGTCATGATCTCAAGGTTGTGAGATCAAGCCCCCCCACCCCCACCCCGGTCCCATGATGGGCATGGAGCCTGCTTAAGATTCTCCCTCCCTCTGCCCCTCCCCCTCAACACACGTGCATGCTCTCCTCTCTCTTTAAAAAAAAGAGAATAACAACAACAACAAAAAACTCAAGGTCTTGAAAGACACAAAAAAACAAAGGAATTGTTGCAGATTGGGGGAGACTAAGACATGGCAAATAAATGCAAGCTGGTTGGACCCTGGAACAGAAAATTGGGACTTAGTGGACAAACTGGTAAAATCTCAAACAAGTCTGCAGTTCAGTTACAGTATTATACCAATATTAATTTCTTAGTTTTGATTATTCTATCATGGTCATGTAAGATATTAATATTAAGGGAACCTGGGTGAAGGACAAATGGGAGCTCTGTACTATTTCTGTAACTCCTCTTCAAGTCTTAATTATCTCACACTAAGAAGGAAAACCAACTGTACATACCATGAGAAGAGACTTCTGAGGAGAAGGAATAGCTAGTGCAGAGGTTTCCAGCATGTTAGAAGAGTCAAGGACATAGTGTGGCTGAATCTGAGTGAGCCCTGGGACAGACTAGTGGGACATGTAGTGGGGGCAGGAGTGTGTAGGGCTCTTCAGGCCAGCTAAGGACTTTAACTTGCACTCTGAGTTACACGAAAGCTGTTGGAAATTTTTTGAACACAGAAATATCATGATCTGACTGAGATTTTAAGAGAATCATTCTGGCTGCTGTGTGGATAAGCTAATGCAAAAAGTTGGGGGAGAAATCATGGTGGCTTGGACCAGGGTATAGCAATGGAGATAAATTAATGAATTGACAGACTATCGATTCTGTCTATCGAACTGAAAGTAGAGTTAACAGTTCTCTGTAACATTTAAAATTGGTGATTTTTTTCCTTTTCTCTGGCTTCCCATGTTCTTCCATCTTAACTATACACGCGTTATTTTTAATTTCTCAGTAAAATGGGGGAAGGACTTGATTTAGATGCATAGAATTCTTCTAATTCTAGGAAATAGGGCTCCAATACTCACAATATACCTTTTTCCTCTTATAATGGAGATATAATGAATGATTCATTCACTTAAGGTATTAGGAACTTCATGTGTCCCCCTTCATAGGAAATGTTTAAGAGGCTACCAGGAGAAGATAAATATGTATTTGGGGAAAGAATGAAGAACTGATTTTGGACTGACACATCAGAGGGAGAGAGAGATTTGGCCATTTGGCTTTTCAGGGTGCCTCTCCCCTGCCCTCCATTCCACCACATCTCCATGAGTTTACTCAGTGTGCACCCATGGGGGGGCACTGTTAGCCTATATTTGTTTTTTTAAAGATCCGGAACCCCCTCAGGCTCCACCACAGCTGCTGAGTGAAAGACATGCTCTTCCCCGAGAACTCCAGCAATGACTATGTATGGTGGTTAACCAGGTCCTCCAAAAGGTCATATTTACCAGGGGGCTCTTCTGTAGGCTGGCTGAGACTCATCCAGATGGCCTCGCAGTCCAAGGCAGTCCTGGCTCAATCTTGTTTCTTTTTCAGTTTCCCCAGAATCAGATATACATTTTAGTCTGGAAGCTGGGGACACAGTGCTCCCCTTTTACCTTTCACAAGCAACACCCTCCTAAACCTCTTGCACACCTACCTCTGTTTCAGTGTCTTCTTCCCAGAAGATCTAATGCAAATACTGGACTTATTCCAAAAATCTATCCTATCTTCCATCTACTTCATCTCTTTTTTTCACTATCTCATGTTCAGCATATGATATAATTTCTGGTACATACAGATACTCAGTAAATGTTCGTTTTATAGCATCCAGAGAACTTAGGTCCCCCCCAGTCCAGATTTTCCCCAAGTATTGTGTGTGACTCACCACTAACTGTCTCACCACTATCATAAATGGGGGTGGAAGTAGATCTTTTGAGTATCTTGTCAGCCTGAAAACACCACATCCTCAGGGAAGAACTCATCTCCGTACATCCCTACACTCATCTCCTGAGGAGACCAAGCCGAGCACCTCCAGAAGCATAATCTGGTTTGTTGAGAGACTGAACCCACTACGAAGCACATCAAGCTGCCAGCCTCCAGGGAAGAAATGTGGCAGCAGAGGCACTGCTGGCCACATCACCATGAAATGGTCACTGCTGAGTTGGGCAATGGTAAAACAGAAGTCACAGCCAAGTCTTCCAGGGCAGGGGTTGGCCGAATTTCTCCATAAAGGGCCAGTTTGTAAGTATTTTAGGCATTTGGGGCCACACATGGCTTCCATCACATATTCATTCCTAAGCTTGAAGACCATACAAAAACAGATGTGGGTCTCATGTGACCACTGGGTCCTAGTTTGCCAACTCCTTTTCTAGATGACCATCTTTTTTGTTTCATATAGAAAATGGAATAATAACAGTTTCTATCCCATTGACACATACCAGCCACAAAACAACATGGGTAAACACAAAAACGAATGGGTATTGTGTCCTCTCAACATTTCATACAAGCTCATGGCTCCACCTGTGCTCTTCCCTGAGCTGACAGGCCTGCAGTCTACAGGTAGCTTTCGTCCCCAAGGTGTCTCTCTCTTACTAGTTTCCAGACTAGCTCCTTGGGAACTTCCCACAAGTGCCTTAGAGGTTCATCAGGGAGGAATCAGATAAGAACCAAACCACTCTAACCCACAGCATCCAGAGGGCTGCTCCACATATTCACTATAGTGGATTTCCATGCCACAGAACTTTTCTTGAATCACGAGTGTGATCAAGGAGCGATTCCCTGAGGCATTAATGACTCGAAAAAAAGCAAAATGTAGGCCGAGTGGGTGGGCTCTGGAACGAGGCCCTCCTGGCTTCTAAGTAGAACCATGTCCCTTTTGCAGCTATAATAACTGACTTACTTTCCCCTAGGCTCAGCTTCATCTCCCCTTGGGGATTGCTGTTCTTCCCTCACAACCTTTACATGAGCATGAAATGCTCAATCCATGCAAATATGCTCATTCGAGTGTTTGGCACATACTGGGTGCCTCTGCATCCCTTTGGCGGCCTGGATGGTGCCCAGACAGAATGCTCTCCCCCAACAGCACATGCATGTTTTATGTGTAGGCCAAGCTAAGAACACAAGAAGTGAGGCAAAGTGATGTGAAATCCTACAAAACCTCATCATCGACACACATTTTCTCATAACTCCTACAGATCCCATATTCTCATGATTAGAAAAACTTGCCCTTATCTGCTGTTTGTTGGAGGGGCAGGAGGACAGGTCCCTACACTTTGAAGCTCCTCTCTCCTGTCCTGTGATAAATCTACAAAAGATCCCCAGATTAAGGCATTTGACCTTCACAGTCCCCAGGCAGGTGTGAATCACCTCATGACGCTGGAAACATTCATCTGCGAGAGCCACTGCTATCCGTGCAGCCTTGCCCTTTGCATGACTCAGCGTGGGCCTCGTGTTTTTTACTCTTCTGATAAAGATAATAAAGTTCCTCATTTTCTGGCTTTAAATAGTTGTCCGACGAATGTGAAGGATACACAGGACTCACCAGTCTTCACTGAACTTGAACATCTGCTTGGATGCTTGGAGAATGCAGCCTGTTTGGTACACTATGTTAATCACACGGAAATACAAAACAAGAGGGACAGGAGGGTAACAGACTCTTAAAACACAGATAGCTGGCAGCAGGAGAAAGGGGAGGAGACCTGAGGATCAATGGAAGCTTCAGATTTTTAATTCAGAGAATCTTTCATTTTAGTAAAAATTATGCTAAGTGGCAGAAGGATGTTGGCGTATGTGACCTGGGAAGTCTCACAGGATAAGTCTTTTTCTCAGGGCGTCCCTTAGAACCCAAGGGGTGTTCTGTCACTAGATTTGGATAATGAAAGGATTCGCTGCCTTCTGATTTCACTTTTATCCACACTGCTTCTGAGAGATGGTAAATGAGCCAGCATCCCTAACTAAAGAAACTGTTCTCTGGCAACTGTTCAAACGGTGTGGTAACCATTTCTTCTTACAGCATCCCAATGACTGACTGAGGATCCACTTGACTGAAGGAAACAATATGACTTCCCCAGTTACCTACTCCATTCTTAGTGGGGCAGAGAAGAGATGACCTGGGGCAGAAAGCCCAGAAGCAGAGACTGAGTCCACGGAGAATGGACTTTTGGCCAACAGTCAGGGTCAATCCCAAGTCACTCTTACTTCTTTTTGTTTTACATTTACAGATGACCCTTATTCACTACAACATATTTGATACCCCAGAAATATTGATCATGTTCATTTTTACAAACAAATATAGGAAAGAGGATCAATATTTATATGATTTATCAACAGTGAGAGTTGAATCTAAGGTGTTTTCAGTTTGAGCTTAAGGTAACTAGAATTCTATGAATTCCTTGAACACTGTGAATGATTGACATTTAGCTGCACAGTGGATGGGGAGCATCATGGTTGGAGTTGTTCCTCCAACATGACCCCTTTTCAGCCTTTCAACTGGGATTCTATGAGGATAATATGAGATAACTTATGTCAGGTGCTTAGCCCAGGACTGCACTCAATGAGGCACTTAAAAATTAGTCATTATTGGGCATGTGGGTGCCTCAGTCGGTTAAGCATCTGCCTTCAGCTCCGGTCATAATCCCAGGGTCCTGGGATTGAGTCCCTCATTGGACTCCCTGCTCAGCAGGGAGTCTGCTTCTCCCTCTCCTTCTGCCCCTCCCGCTGCTCATGCTCTCTCTCTCTCAGGCAAAAATAAATAAATAAAATCTTTTAACAAATTAGTCATTATTACTTTTTCTCAAATTCTTTCATTGCCACAAGTTTTCAGTTACCCATAATATCTACCAAACAAAACCACCATCCATACGAAGAGCCAAGATGACTACCCCCAAAATAATCTAGAATGTCATGAGACGTGAGTTTGTCAAGATTAAACATATTTTTATTTAAGATGTTTCTCTTAATGTTAGTATTTTGGTGCCATTTAGGTATAAGCATCACTGTTACATAAAAAATAAAATAAAATTGCAGGATGCCAAAGTTTCATAACTTTACAAATGTTCATTTCATAGGATGAATATTCTGATAAATTTCAGTGGAAAGGTGTGGGTAGCATTTGTTGCTTAAAGACACCAATCGTTTTAGACAAGGAAGAGCTACTGGCATCAGACAACTCACCAGCAGCCATAAGGAGTTCAGCAACTTCTTGCTGACCACTGCAACATTTCTGTGCTTCTTATTTACCATTGAAGAGTTTTCTAAGTATATTTTCCTATCCATTTCTTTGTGTTTAATTTTTAATTTGCACCATTAAACCCCTGGGACAGAGGTTGAATCTTAAATACTGCATTTTAAACACCCTGTCCCATCTTTTCATGGTTAATTTCTCATTGCTGCCTGGGGCTCATTTGTGCTTTTATCTAGAATTAGCCCATTAAAATAGCATTGACTTTGGTAGTACTAATAACAAGCACAGATTATTCTGGTGTAGCTGTCCCTTTATAGAATTCTGATAGACAGTTGAACTTTTTAGTGCTTCTTTAGTGCCTCCTACAAAATGGGTTGTGTTTGCCTTTGCAGCCCTCATGTACAGCCTCTCAGCAATATGTCAGTTCTGCCTCTCTTGACATTCCTGACCTGTATTGTATCATGATAAATTGATGACCAACACATTTACTTTGACAACTGGAGTGAAACAGAGTCAAGAGACCCAAACCCATGTGCATGGCTGAGCTGATACTAACAAATTTTAATTTGTCTTGTTTATCTGCTTGTCACCTAGAGTTCTAGGTAGTATTTCTGAAGGAAGACATTTCTTATAAGAAATTTAAAAAATAAAGCCTACAAGCCATTGAAATTTCTTCTACCTAACCAAAATCTAATCTGAAATGAGCTCTTTCATCTACTCCAAGTTAAAACAAAACAGAAAACCAAACTTACATTAATATTACCTATTTAGAACTATAGTAATATTTCATGTCTACAAAAAAAAAAAACAAAAAACAAAAACCCAGAAACCTTTCTTATCTAAATAAATGGCAACCAGTTTCCAACTAACATTTTTCCCTTCACTCCTTATCACTCCTATGAACAACTGCAATCCTACTACCAACAAGACTTACTGGATCTGGCTACAAATGGCTACAAAACTCACTGCATCATCAGTACACTTCTCTTTATATCTAATATTACCATCTTAGTGTAAACACTATTGTCCTTTACCTAGAACATTGCAATAATCTCTAATTTTTCTCCCTGCTTCCTCTCTTGCCCCTAAGACTAACTTTCTATATAGCAGCCAATGTGATATCCTAAAAATATAATTCTTACCATTATCCTCCCCTGCTTAAGTTACTCCAGTGGGCCCCATTATAATTTGAATAGAATTCAACATTAATATGTGAACTACAAAGGTCTCAATGATTTGGCTTCTGCCTACATCTTTAATGTCTTCTATAACACTTTCTTGCTTTCCATGCTTGAACCACTCTGACCTTCCCATTGTCATCGAGCCCACTTGCTCATCTTAGACCTCGAGTCAAAATGAGAAATAAACAAAACTGCTTAACTGATGCTCTGAAACCCACTGTTCTTTTTTTTTTTAAAGATTTTATTTATTGGGGGGCTTGGGGGGGTGAGTTGATTAAGCGACTGCCTTCAGCTCAGGGTCGTGATCCCAGGGTCCTGGGATCAAGCCCAGCATCTGGCTTCCTGCTCAGCGGGGAGCCTGCTTCTCCCTCTCCTTCTGCCTGCTACTCTGCCTTCTTGTGTGCTTTCTCTCCCTCTCTGCCAAATAAATACATTTTTAAAAATCTTTAAAAAAGGTTTTATTTATTTATTTGACACACAGAGTGAAAGAGCACAAGCAAGGGGAGCAGTAGAGCGAGAGGGAGAAGCAGACTCCCTGCTGAGCTGGAAGCCTGATGCAGGACTCAATCCTAAGACCCTGAGATCATGACCTGAGCTGACGGCAGACACTTAACCATCTGAGCCACCCAGGAGCCCTCATTGTTCTTCTTTCTTATTATACTTTACTTTTTTTTTTTTAATTAACATATAATGTATTATTTGTTTCAGGGTACAGGTCTGTGATTCATTAGTCTTACACAGTTCACAGCACTCACCATAGCACATACCCTCTCCAATGTCCATCACCCAGCCACCCCATCCCTCTCAACCCCCTCCACTCCAGTAACCCTGTTTGTTTCCTGAGATTAAGAGTCTCTTACAGTATGTCTGTCTCTTTGGTTTCGCCTTGTTTCATTTTTCCCTCCCTTCCTCATTGTACTTTCTTGAGGCATAGATGAAGACGTTTTGCAATGAAAAGAACATTCGAACCACCAGGCCAGAAAAGCCCTGATAGCAATGGAATGCCCAGAAGACCACATCCCACACTTCCTCTTCTCTGCCCACGATCATGGGCTGAACACATACTGACTCCCACCCATGATCATGTGCTCCCTGCCTGCTCTCTTGCCTGTACCTCCCCCAACCTCTCCCTATAACACGGTAGGTGTCCATCTTGCTGGTGGAGAGGTCGGTTGTTAAGGCTTGAGCCTGTCACCTCCCCCAGCTGGAACAAATTTCTCCCTTTCTCTTTTCCAAACCCTCCTCTCTTATTAGCTGTTCTTGCCATGAATTTATCTGAGTTTGTTGGGCAATGATGTTGGCAAACTCACCTAGGAGCTGTGCTTCTGATTTGTCCAGACACCAGGGGATTCACGACTCAGAGCAGTTGGCCCCGACAGTGCCAGGACTCACCTGCTGTTTCCTGAGTTAGCAGCTCAGTGACAGATAGATCAGTAACACCATCATTTGGCAACTCTGGAACTATTCTTATTTCATAGTCACAGACTACAAAAATGTTCTCCACTTATCTCTTCATGTGGCTCTTCATCATATCTCACCTCAGAGATGTCTTCATCTAAATACTCCACCTCAAGCAGTACCCTTCACTCCAGTCATTCTCCATCGTATAAGTGTGTGTGATAAACTGAATTATTGGCCCCAATTATTCATCTTCCCTGAACATTTTCCTTTCCAAAGGTTCATCTTCAAGCAGTGTTTATCTCTGCTCCTTGACTTTGGCTTGTCCATATGGTTTTTTTGGCCAATAGTATATGGATGTAAGAGCTTGTCCTTTCCAAATACAAAACCTAAAAGACCTCCCTTGTTTTTACTTGGCATTGGAAGACAGAGCTATGCCAGTCCCTACAGCCTGAAGCCAAGCCATCTATCTGAACCCACTTTGAAGTACCTGAACCCCAGACCACTCCCAGATAAAAATAAAAATCTGCAAGCTACTCAGTTTTGGGTTGATTTGTTGCACATTTTTATTGTTGCAACAGGTTACTAAGAAATTATTTTTTTCATAGCACTTACTTTTTAAAGTTACTTTCATTTACTTTTTTTTTTTTTTACCTATTTATATGTCTTTACCATTACTAGAAAATCAATTTCATAGAAGCAGGAATCTTATCCGACTTATTTTCCCTGAACCCATAATAAAATAAATAGTGCCTGGCACAAGAGTCATGTACTAGATGTTCAATAAATCTTTGCAGAAAGAAACAATGAATTGTTGAAACAGTTTTACCGAAAGGCCTAATTAGCAATGTAGAAATAAGGGGAAGCTGAAAAAAAAATCATATGGCTATATGTTAAGAGAATAATTGGAGTATAATACTCTGAAAGAAAGGTTAAAATCTATTGATCCCAATTTTCCTATTAACAGTTAGGCTTAAAATATCAAATATATGAGGTTACATAGAAGCAAAAGGTACAAAGTTAGTAGAATGTAGAGATGATTTCCAAGTATCGTTAATGTCATATGATAAAAACCCTCAAACCTGAACTTGAACAAAATTGAATTCTCAAGGAATAACTGTCTACATCTAAATGTTCCTGGTGTCATCACATCTCCCAAATGATATATTCACTGAGTGTTTTGTGTAAGAACATACATCAGTTTCCAACTCAAACTGGCTTAAACAACAAAGAAAATGGAATTTTTCATATTTTAAAAATATCTGCAAGAAGAGTAAATTTCAGGAGGAGTATGATTTAGCATTTCAAGAATAACAATGAGGCCCTATTTCATTTGTTCCTGTCTAGACTTCCCTTTCTATAGTTAGCGCCATCCTAAGACTGACTTTCCTCATTGTCATCAGGGGAATGCCAACAGCTCCTGAGACCACCTGATTCATGTTTCTTGGTCCATGTCAAACTTTTTCTCTTTTTCTCCAACCTTTGAACATAAGTTCTGGCTTCTACTCTAACTTAACCATCTTAGCCATATGGCCACCCCCAAACGGATCACCATGGCCAAAGAAATGCTATGTACTAGTTGGCTTATTTTGGGTAGTATTATCATGCCTGGAGACAGAGGTAATTTAATTTCACTGAAAACATATAGCCTTTAGTGTGCGTGGTTGGGGGAGACAGTCACAGAGAGCTCCCAAGGTCCTGGCATCTTCCTCCTTTCTGATTGTATCTCCTCCTCTGTGAGCCTGAGCTGCTGCCCCGCCCTACCTGGAACTCTACTCAGCCAGCTTCAGTTCCCATCCCATCGGCTCCAGAATGCACCCTGTCTATGTATGCTTTTTATGCTTATGTGACTTTGATATCTAAATTGCCTTTTTCCTTTAGATGGAAGCTTTAGCCAGCAGAATAAAGACCCCTCCAAAGAAGTTCATGTCCTAAACTCTAGAAACTGTGAACTGTTAAATGATCAGCTGACCTTGAGATAGGGAGATTATTCTGGATTATCCAAGCGAGACCAATGAAATCACGAGTCCATAAAAGTAGAAGAGGGAGGCAGAAGAGTTAGAGAGACATTTGAAGATGCTATGCTGCTGGTTTTAGAAGTCAAGGAATGGGATGGCCTCCAGGTGCTGGGAAAAGTAAACAGGTGGATTCTCCCCTAGAACCTCTAAAAGGAATAAGCCCTGCTGACACCTTGACTTTAGCCCATTGAGACCCATTTTGGACTTCTGGCCTCTAAAATTGTAAGATAATAAATCTGAGTTGTTTTATGCTAATTGTGGTAATTTATGACAGAAGCAATAGGAAACTAAAACAGAAACAAATATACTTTAATGTATTTTTCCTTTTGCCCTTGTAGGAAAACAGGCTTTAGAGGGAAGGTGACTACACCTAGAAGTAGAAGGTAACCAGCAAAAACAGAGACTCATTGGATCTTTGCTTCTGAACCTCTCCTAAAATCTTGCCAGGAAGTTACCACAATCCTCTCATCTGGTCAGACACTGGACTTCTGAATCTACTGCTCCGCTTCTTCTTCTTCTTGCTTCAAGGTCACATTTGGGCTGCTAATGGGCCTTTCCTACCTAATCTGAGCTCTTGCCAGACACATCGGTTGCAAATCATGCTTTACCTCTTGTGAGCTCAGTGTCCTTAGGTGAGTCACTTAACCATTCTGGTCTCAGTTTCTTCATCTTCAAAAGGGGGCTAATAATAGCGTTTATCTCAAGGAGGGTGTATTAGTTTGCTAGGGCTGCTGTAACAGAGCACCAAAGCCTAAATGGTTTAAACAAATGAAATTTATTTTCTCACAGTTCTGGAAGCTAGAAGTTCAAGATCAAGATGTCAGGAGGATTGTTTTCTTCTAAGGCTTTTCTCTTTGGCTTGTAGGATGGCTGTCTTCTCTGTGTGCCCTTATGGTCTTTCGTCTGTGTGTGTGTGTGTGTGTGTGTGTATTCCAGGTGACTGTGTGCCCCAGTTTTTTCATATAAGAATATCAGTCATAATGTCTTAGGGTCTACCCTAAAGAACTCATTTTAAATTAATCACATCTTTACACACTTTATCTCTGAATACAGTCACATTCTAAGGTACTGGTGGTGAGGACTTCAACTGATAAATTTTAAAAGGACACTATCAGCCCACAATAGTGGGATCTTGAGCGTGATGAGATACGATCAATCAGAATACCCTAGTGGGGTGGCTAGCTCACTGTAAATCTTAGCCTTTACATTATTATCTTTCTTTCATGGCAAGGCTTTTGTTTTTGTTAAGCAACACAGTTATCGACCACAGTCTTTGAGCGGGAAACACTTGAAGTGTGAAAGATAGAACCTCTTAAAAACTGGGGGCCGGGGGGACAAAGTTCAATGGTCAGTAGGCTGGGACATAACACTTGTTTCTGGGATCCAATTTCACTGTCTTAGAAACACATCTGGTTTTTTATTTTATTTTATTATTCATGAATGAATGATGGAGAGAGAGAGGCAGAAGCAGAGGAAGAAGCCAGCTCTCCAAGGAGCAGGGAGCCCGATGAGAGACTCGATCCCAGGACCCCGGGACCATGACCTGAGCTGAAGGCAGATGCTTAACCCCCATCTGGTTTTTTAGCTGTCTTATGCAAAGGACGTGTGTGTTCAGCAAGCCCAACTCATTTACAGCACAGAGAGAGAAACGTCTTTCAGAAGCAGGTATGTGAAACATAGCTCATGGTGCATTGAAGATGCAGCTCCCAGCTCTACAAGCCACGCCCAGGTCCGAGAGATTTCCTAGACCTCAAGGTAGCCAAGCTGAAAATCTAACTACTCAGTTTTTGGTAAAGATGGATAAAACTGATGTACACCGATGTCTCAGAATCTGAATCCAGTTGACATTTAAGGAATTTAACGAAAAAAACTATTAATGATGATAACACTAATGATGCCACACTACCACTTGCAGTAGTCTTAAATCTAGACAATGTGGGTAGTGACTGATGTACATTATTTGATTCATTCATCCAATGCATATTTATTGAATGCTTATTATGTGCTATACTCTGTTCTGGTTCCTGGAGATACTGCAGTAAATAAGACAAATGAAATTCATTCCATCAGAGAGTTTATGTATTAGCAGGTAATGAAAGACATTATACATATTTAAATTTTATGTCTTTCATATGTATTCACATAAACGCATTTGAGTTATAAATATATTTAGTGTGTCAGTTGATGTGAAGTCAGGCAGAGAAAGTGGGTAGAGGGATGCTGTAATACTATAGAGGGTAGAGGAAGGAGGCTCACTGGGGAGACAATGTGCGGTAAGGACCTAAAGGAGGTAAGGGCATGAGCCATGATGATGCCTTGAAGGAGAACATTCCAGGGAGAAGGGAGAATATTTCAAAGGATCTGAGATGGTAATGTGCCTACTGTGCTCTGTAATTGGTACATATGTGGTATCTGAAAGGAAGTGAGAGAAGGGGAAACTTATAGTAGGTTACATCAGAGGTAATGGGAATACACCAATTAGGTAGGATATTATCATACCTTGTAAGGACTTTTTATTTTATGGAGATGGAAAGACAAAGGATTCTGAATAGGAAAGTGATATGACCCAACTTGCATTATAAAAATATCACCCTGGTGCTCTACTGAAATTCTGGAGGGGCAGACAGGGTATTTGAATCCAAGCTGCCTAACATCAAAGCTGGTCTCTTCCACACACTTCCATTTTTACAATTTACATTACTTTTACAATGTTCTCTGTGCTGTGGAAACATTGAGGATGAATAAGAAGTCTTTTTTATTCAGGTGTTGAAGATGTCAACCCCCTTATTCAGGTCTGCCTTTTAGTCATCCTACCAAAAAGTTTCTGAGCTCAGTCCATACGAGTTCAGATTGACCTACTTTCATGCTGTGACCGAACCATTTCTTCGTTCATATTTTTTTTCTCAGTTCTTTGTACCCTTTTTTTTTCTTAACATATATTGCATTATTTGTTTCAGAGGTACAGGTCTGTGATTCATCAGTCTTATATAATAGCCAGCACTCACCATAGCACATACCCTCCCCAATGTCTATCACCCAACTACCCCGTCCCTCCCACCCCCCCACCACTCCAGCTATCCTCAGTGTGTTTCCTGAGATTAAGATTCTCTTACAGATTGTCTCCCTCTCTGGTTTCATCTTGTTTCATTTTTTCCTCTCTTTCATATTTTAAAATAACTTCAACAATTGTTTGAGGAGGACAAGAAGGACAGCTAAGCACCCACCACCAAAATCTGAGGACTGTTTTTGAAAACCACATAATCTCATGCTATCTGTACTTGTATACATTTTGTCTACATACTTGACAATGGCCAAAAGCAAGGACTGGATGATAAAATTCTTCAGTGGAATTCTATTATCATTGACCACTTCCTACTGTGGCAATTTCCTCCTTCTCTTCCTCAATTTTAATCATTATGATGACACAGGGTTCACTTTCCTATAAACCCTCTTTAGGCAATCTTATTCCATACAAAGGTATTAAATATCACAAAGACCCAGTAACACCCAAATGTGAGTCTCCAACTCCTATGTCTGGCTCAGATCACTGCTCTGAACTTTGTTTTGCAGTCATCTAATTACTTGACATTTTGTCATGCATGTTTAAGAGGCATCTCAAACACAGCACATCCAAAGGAGACTCTTGATTCCCAAATCTATTCTTCATCTGTGGGGATTCCATTTATCTCCTTGCCCCAGTTCCTCTTCTTCCCTCACAACTAATGTCTAATCCTTGGCAAGTCCTTTCACATCTACCTTCAACTTACATCCCGAGACTGGTGTTTCTTACTATCTCTGCTGGGGCCATCTTTATTCACAACCCTGTCAGCTATCATCTTGACTTCTGCAATAAAACTCCTCACTGTTTTTTTGTCTTCCATCCTTGCTTAATATAGTTATTTTCCATTCATTAATGGGAGTGACATGTTAAAAACAAATTCCGAAAGGCAACAACCAAAAAAAAAAAAAAAAAAAGACAAAACCCTCTGTGGGTGAAACCGCAAAACACCTGGAACTCAGGTATTGCTCATGAGAATGCAAAATGGTGAAGCTACTCCTACATTTGCACATATACTCATCATACACGCTAGTGATCCTACTTCTTTGTATTTACGCAAGTGAAATGAAAGCATATGTTCACCCAAAAACCTGTATGAAGATCTTCACAGCAGATTACTTTGTAAAGGGGGGCAAAAACTCGGGAAAAACTGAAACAGATAAATTGTGGTACATGTATTTAACAGCATACAATTCAGTAATAAAACAAATTACCGATGCACTCAACAACACGGATGAATCTCATATGCATTATGCTAGGTGAAAGAAGTCAGACTCAAAGCCTACATACTATATAACTGCAATAATAGGATATTCTGGAAAAGGCCAAACAATAGTGACAATGAAAAGATTTCGGGGGGTGGAGGTTATGTCATTACTACAAAGGGAAACAGGTCCATTCTTTTGGGTGGCGGACCTACTACATATCTTGATTATGGTGATAATGACATGATCACCTGTGTATGTCAAAATAAGCAGAACCATACACTTTTCAAGAGGGTAAATCTGTGGGTAGACTGTACCTTAACAATTAAAATAGGAAAAATGTTACATTCAATTCTCCGCTTTTTTTAATTCCCTGTTTCAAACACCTCAGTGAATTCCCATTAGAATCAGACTAAAATCCAAACTCCTTATGTACATAACCTGCTCAAACCTACTCTCAGACCATATCTTGTTCTGAGAAGATATGAAGTTAGTTCTCATTTCAGGACATTTACATTTTGTATCCTATATTGGGAAAGTCTTTCCCTGGATCTTCCCATGGCTCACAACTTACTGAATGTAGCTTTTCTACTCAAATGTCCACCCTGGCTTCTCAAGCTAAACAACATTCTCTGGCTTCTCACTCTATTTTTCTTTGTAGTACCTAACACAATTTAGTGTTTATCCTAATTAAGTTCTTTACTCGACTATAACGTAAGTCCCATTAAATCAGACTTTGTCTGGTTTGACTGATCACTGCTATTCCCCTGGCTCTGAGAGGTAAAGAAGTAAAACATACTGTTAACACATTTTGTTGAATATATGATGAATAATTTGATGACTATTTGGAGACCCTATAATCACACCAGAATATTTGCCTAGATACCTGTAAAATAACTGCTAAATTGATAAACACTTTCGTGTCTGTTTCCCGTGGTGCTGGCATAGAATCGAAGTGTACATGAAACCCTACTTTTCACACACAAGCTGACTGGTTATTTAGGAATATAGGAAGAGTTACCTGGGAAGTCTGCTGACTGAGTTCTCAGTACTTTAATGTTGGTTCTGTGTCTACCTTCCCGAGTGAATTCTAGGAACACAAGAAAAAGTAAAACCAATTTATCTCACAGGAATGTACAGAAGCATAATAAATTAGACTTTTTTTCTTTGCAAAAATGAAACACTGTTTCAGTTTTTTCCGTTCAGTCTGATTTCACTGATTCTGTAATTAGCTTTCTCAGATTCAGTGATTGTGGTATAATGAGGCTATGGATAATACTGATTGTCATGTGCACATAGACATGCAGTTAAAGAGTTTAAGCATTGCTAAGGTGGATAAGAATGTTATTTTGCTATATATTACAGCTAATACATACAGAGCAATTCTTACTCAACATTGCGGTTATAACCTTGATGAGATTCAGAGTCCCGCCACCCCCGCCTTTTTTTAAAGCTCTAGATTTCACAAATTCTAAACAAATCAAGAAAGCCAACCTGGAAAACACACATACAATTATATTAAAATTGGTAAGGAAATGAACAAAATAGTCTGTAATTGGTAATTCATATTGTTGGTGGGTAAATGATGCTACTAAGTGGGCAAGAATGCTAAAGATAAACTCTTCCTTTTTACTCTAGACAATTAAATTACTTAGAAACTGTTTTATTCATCAAATGAAAAGAAACAAACTTTAGCTGATATGAATTATGTGCAGGTCTGAATTAACAGTGCAATGCCATAATTAGATTTTATTGAGGATGATGTCAGTAACTGAACATTGGTATACTACCCCTTCCGTCCAATCTGGGTGGAGGTAAAAAGGGGTGGAGGATAATTGGCTGAGCTCAGCTAACTTCTGGGAGAACCCCTAGGACATTAGAGAATAAAAATAATTCTGTGAATAGTTGTGTAAGACTGTTATTTCCAAACTCAATGCTTAGCTAATATCTAATTAACTGGCAGGACTTTAGATCTCCAGGCATCACCTCTGGATCAAGGGGAGGAAAAAAAGGAGAAATACTGACTTCATTTCTTTCTAATATTTATTCATTGCTGTAGCCAGGAATGTATTCATTTTTAAATAGGGTTATAGTCTGCTTGATTAGTCTCTACATGATGTCCAACATATGAATAAAACCTTGAAAATTACATCCAAAATAACCTTTATTTTCTGTGACCACTTGCAGATGAACATACTATTACTTGATAATTGAGGGCTATTTGAGCTTCTGGGTGTTATCCAATCTGGCTCTTTTCTCACCGGGGGGGGGGGCAGTAAGTTTTAATTTACCTTATCATTGGCCCTCATTTGTACTTCTACCATCTTGGATAGTGGTACCAAAACAACTGCACTTCAGGTGCAGCTCAAACTCTCTCCTAACTCAAATCAAGTTTATTTCTTCTACTCTTGGGCTTGTTTTGAAATCTCTGTGAGGAAATTTTTCTCCCCCCATTAATCGACCTCTGTTAGATGCCAGGCACCTTAGCACTATAGAAATCACTTTGTAGGCAATATCTCATTTAATCTTGACAATGTGGAATGGAAATTATTTAGAAATAGGGAAAGTGAGAATCACAGAGCTATATTTTCAGGGTGCTAAAGCCAAAGAAAAACAGAGAAGGGACACAAGTGCACTTCTGTCCACAGTCTCCCTTCATATCATGCTTTCATATGCCAAGTCTCAAGTCAGTCACCAAACTAATTAACCACCATTTAAGGAGCTCCAGCCTCTGGCTTAAGTAAAAATATTCAGGAACTGGATCTTTGGCTTTATTCAATTCTGCCTAATTCCATTCTTATTCACGTGCTCACCCACAGTTAATAAACCTACTTAAGAAGCTTTCAAACCATTCTGAAGCCTATTGCACTGGTTGATAATAAAGTCGCAAAAATGAAAAGCCATTGTTTTAAATGCATTGACTCAGTTGTTTAAATCTTTACCTTTCTTTGTCAGGCACATTGTTGGATTAGAACACAGGTGTTGAATTTCATTCACTTTGTATTTGCCTCAAAGGTCAACCATCTAGTTATATCTCAATTAGTTTCAGGAAGTTGGTTGGCATTCTAGCTCTGAAAATGCTAACTTAGATAAAAGCCGAAAAACTCCCTCAGGAACTAAGGGAAAAAATCGAGTCAGGGGGATTTAACGTGATGTAAAAGTAAATGCAGTCATCTTTACTATACTGGATTTTGTCCTCATACTCCTCAAATATTATAAAATCTTAAAGCTGCACAAAAATATATGACATAATCTAATCTAAACATCTCATTTTCCAGATAGGAAAACAAGATCAGGGTCCACAGATATGCTGTAGTACCGTTATTGCTCTCATTTCACACAGCTCACATGGCTGGCAAGTAAAGGACTCAAAAACTAGTATATATGGCAGGATTCTGCATTCACATGTTTCTGGAAGTGTCCTATCTTATGAAATTTTAAGTCAAAAATTAAGAAGACTAATTTTAATAATAAGGATTTAATCAAGAAAAAGAGAAACAACTATACATGAAAACTTCCTTTTCTCACTACCCATCTTTACCCACAGCCAACACCTTAGTTGCCCATGATTGTTTTTATGTGGAGCAATTCAAATCTTCATTCCTCAAGGGTCTCACCTATTGAAATTATGTCTCTGATAGGTCACTATGATCCTCTATTAACATTTACCACTCTACATGGAAGTAAACCTTGATAACTCTCTTGGTTCCAGTCATACTCAGACTTGTCTCCTTGTGAGGCAGTACCCTATTTCCCCTTGTTAACTGGAATTCTTTATTGCAGCTAATTCTCTGCCTACTGATTCAGTGGCAGAGGGAACTCACAACATCCAGGTGGCACTCTCAGCTTCAGGTTCATTAGAACTATTTTGTATTTCCTGGTCAAAGAGATTTTGTGTTTCTGGTTGTATTTTAACCTTGAAAAGTGAGACCTCACAGAGCTCAAAATGCAAAGAAACAAAACGCAAAAGGTTTGCAAATGGGCCTCTAGGCAAAATAGTGAAAGGAATTTCTCTTATTTCAACCTCTAGGTTAGATGGAAAAGATAAGAGGCACTGGTCACTGGTTCAAAGCATATACTGGTTCAAAGTATATATCAGCATATACCAACTTACAGGGTCAGCTTTCCTTCCCTCCTAAGTGTCATTATCTAGTCAGCTCTACAACCGAGCCCTTAGTAACTTTTCCACGTTTTCTTCAGGTATGTTGCTTCTGGATGATGGGGTACATAGAGAAGAAAACACAAAGGATTGAACTTATTGTCTGACTTCTTTTTGCTGTAAAGTAAGTTCCCTTGTTAGAAGCAATGATATTGTATGAGACCATAATGGTGAAGAGAGTGTTAATAAATCCATAAGTAGGGTGTTGGGAGAAACACTGTGAACAGTGAAAAAAAAGTCATATACTATGTGTTTATTTCAGTTGGGAAAAATCATTATGAAAGTGGTCTTGTGTGAGCAACCTACCACTAGATAAACGGTGATATATCAGTACTGGTCTCTGTTGTTGGCAGGCTAGGCCCTCAGCACTGTTGGCATCCAGTTCAGTCATGGTGAGGGAAATCCCAGGCAATGTCTCTGTCCATGTAGCCTGGGCCACTTTACTCATGAACCCTTTGATCAAGCACTAAGTCGTTGGGAAAAGACTATGTATGGTATCCAGAGACTGGGTCATCATCAACATTTTCAAAAGTACTGAGAATATTCCATGAAGGGGATAGCATTTGATAAGCATTCAGGTGAGATATATATATATATTTTCTCACACTCTATGCCCGTCTCAAGGGGTCTATCTACAAACTATTCTCAATCTTGTTTCTCCCAAGTCTCTGACCATCTTATCAAACTGTCAGCCACTGTCTATGTATCATTATAGACTGTATTTCAGCTTATCTCTCTTCCCAGAAAGAGTGCTCAACAAAATGCACTGTCCCATGTTCTGCTCACTGGAAGTGTTTCCTTTCCATAGTATTTCTTAGGGCCACCACTGAGTGGGGTTTTAATGCTACAGCTGTGTGTTTCTAGCCAATGTCAGCATATCATGCAATATACTCAGTAATGGGGCTCCATTTTTTTTTTCTTAGTAATCTGATGGAGGAAAATCTCTATGAGGCCATGGGTGTTAATGGAGAGGTGGCAATGTAGTATACATAAATGCAAAGAAAGTCAGAGTCAACAGTTCACATAACTTGCTTGTACCTTAAGGACATACCAGAGCTGCTTCTTATACATGCTACTGCACAGTCATGAGAAATAGAGCTTCTCAAAAAAAAAAAAAAATAGAGTTTCTCTGCACGCTTAAACTTATGAGCAGTAAACACCCAGTTAATGACTGGAAGGTCTGCTTTGGTTGCAGAATCAGTTACAAGCATTACCCAACTATTACACATTCCTTTTACCAGTTCCAGTAACTGGCAGGAACTATGTCTCAAAAGAAAAACAGTTCTGTGATGTTTCTCTCCACTCTCTGGGTATCCATGTTATGATTATCCTGTTGGGGTTTACCAGAAGCTCAGTAAAACATCCTGATCAGTAACACACACTTGAGCACCTTAAGTGAGGTCATTAGCCTAAATAGAAAAATGACTTGAAATCCAGCCTGATCCAATTGAAGACACTCTTCTTTCCCCAGACTCCACTCTTTAAACAGCCATCCTACTGACCATTTCATAAATGGGCTGAAAAAACACTTTCAAATATGGTGTCTCTTGATCTAGGATCTAAAGACACCTTCTGGGTATTGTGCCTCTATCTTATTAAAATGAACCAAAAAGTGTAGATGGTATTTCTGGTTGGAGGGAATACATAGCTATGCCCTAGACTCAGTGAACCTCTAAAAATCTCAGTGAGATCAAAGAACCCTGAATGTTTTTAGATTTTTATCTCTTACTCTGTGACACACATATATCTTACCATATTATTCCTGCTGAATAGACCTGATTGGCATTATATCATCCACTTGCAGACCAATATGATGCCATGTGGGATGGCAAAATGAGTAAGATTCCTGCATGTTAGATTTTGAAAGAAAGCCAGATAAGCCTGAACGAAGACAATGAAATAAACCATTACCCCTATCAAGTGGGAAAAAAAAAACTATGCCTGACTGACTTTGCTAATTGGTATAAAGCAAAAAAGCATTTGCCAGATCAATAGCTGCAAACCAGAGGCTAGAGTCTCTGTTAATTTACACTAATAAACAGACAATATTTAGAATGGCAGCTGAAGTTGAAGTCACTACCTGATTAAGTCTATGAGAATCCAATCTGATTCTCTAAGACATGTCTGCTGTAGAGGCCAAAGAGGTAAGCAAAATGTTGTAGGTATCACTACTCTGTATTTCACATCTTTGATACTGCCAATAATCTCTGTAATTTCTCAAGGAATGCAATATATTACTTTTGGCTTACTATCTTATGATCATATGTATGCATGTTTTCTGGGGGTGGTGGGGGCAGTTGTAAAGGTTTCCAATTGGTCATTTCTACCACACTAGGTTTCAACCCATAGGTCGGGAAGTGAAAGCAGGGATTCATATAACAATCAAGTATGTATGCCCCTACTATATGTTCAGAAACTGAGAAATGACCACAGCGTGGGTTCCTAAACCCATTTGGCCCTCTAGGAGATGGACTAAAGAAAAAAAGTTTATTATCCACCTTGATAGTACTCTTCTGGGTGGACCACAGTGGAGGTTTAATTCCTAAGGGATTAAAAGAATCTCAAAGCCCATATGTCATCATTCCTCAAATATGTGTTTCCCTTTCCCTTGGAATAGCTGTAGGTCCCTTTGATAAAGGATGGGTGAAATATTTGGGATACTGAGTCTTGGACTCCCTTTCATTCAAAGGATTCTGAATTTGTGAAATGGCTTATGTCTGAGAATTAGGTGAGGAAGGAGGTGATAACTTACATTAGTTTCAAAACCCTGCTTCCACAAGGGGAATAGAACACTTGAGTTAGTTTAAACAGCAGGATTTTTCTTCAATAGGCAAGTTACATGGGAAGCCAAGTGATCAAAGGTTGGTTGGAGGGATGGAGTCAGAACTGCCTCATGTTTAAAGCTTCTTGTAGTTATAGTGTGCAATGGTCCCCTCGTTCAATACAATTACTTCAAGGACAACCTTCACAAAAAAAGCCAGACATAGGTGTGAACTGCATGGATCCACTTATACATGGATTGTTTTCAATACATATACTGGAAAATTTTCTAGAGATTTAAGACAACTTGACAAAAGTCACAGACAGACTGCTAGCATAGAAATCTTTTTAAAATTAAGAAAAAGGTATGTCATGAATGAGTAAAATATATGTAGATACTAGTCATTTTTTATCATTTACTATCATTAAATATGCACAAATCTGGTATAAAAAGTTGAAATTGTCAAAACTTACACATCAGTACAGACTGTAACTATATGGTACCATTCAAAGACAAGAAAAAGGTAAACAAATATACAGATATGGTATTAAATCATAAACATATAAGATTTACTATATAATCAACTGTAGTACTATTGTAATAATACTTGTGTACTTTGTAGGTACCTCCTGTTGCTACTGTGATGGGCTCAACTGTTGTGAGTATTCGCTTAAAGTGAATACTTCTCTGCCATAGAAGTTTGTCTCTCCAGTAAATGGCCTATCACCGTAAAAAGTGATTTCTCGTGCTTCTTGTATATTTTTCAACATGTTTAATGCAATAATAATATATAAAACTAGGGGACCCATATGAAGTGCCCCTAGTGATGCTGGAGGTGCTCCCAAGAAGCAGAGAAGAGTTATGACATTACGATAACAAGTTGAATCATTTGCTATGTTCTGTACACTGAGGTCTGCTGTTACATTTGTCCACCTTTTCAAGATAAATGAATCAAGCCAAAGAACTGTTGTAAAAAAAAAGAAAAAAATTTCTGAAGGTGTCGCTGCAGCTACTTCAGCAAGTGCAAAATCCTTGCACTTTTTGCAAAATACCTTTTTATCTCATACTGAAAATGTAGCTTTTATGTTAGTGCAGGATTGCTACAAGAAAGGCGTACCTGTAGAGTCCAATACGATTAGAGAAAAAGCCAAGTCCTTATATGACAACTTAAATCAAAAGCAAAGGACAGGATCTAAAGCTAGAGAATTTAACGCCAGCAAAGGATGGTTTGATAATTTTAGAAAAAGGTTTGGCTTAAAAAAATGTCAAGATAGCAGGAGAAGCAGCTTCTGCTGACCAAGAGGCAGCAAATTCCCAGATGCCATAAAGAAAATCATTGAGAAAGGATATCTGCCTGCAACAGGTTTTTAATGCATATGAAAGTGCCCTATTTGGGGAAAAAAATACCACAGAGGATATTTATTAGGAAGAGAAGCATAGGATTAAAGGCAGGAAAAGATAGGCTAACTCTATCATTTTGTGCAAATGCAGTTGGGTTTATGATCAGAACTGCCCTTGTTTATAAAGCTGCTAAGACTTTTGGTTGTACAATGGGAAGGCATAGACAAGAGACCTTTCTCTGCACTGCTTCCATTGATGCTTTGTCCCTAAGTCAGGAAGTACCTTGCCAGTAAGGAACCGCCTTTTATAGTTCTTTTTATATTGGACAATGCCCCCGACCAATCAGAATCCCATTAATTCAACACCAAAGGTGTTGGTTTGTTTGCCCCTAAAACAGTATCTGTAATTTAGCATCTAGATCAGCAGATCACAAGAACCTTTAAGGCTTATTTACAGAGGTATTCTGTGGAAAGGATTGTCAACATTATGGGAGAGAACACTGATAGAGAGAACATCATGAAAGTCTGGGAGGACAACACCAACGAGGATGCCACCACTGTTACAGAAAAGCCATGAAAGCCATCAAGCACAAAACAATAATTTCCTGCTGGTGCAAATTTTGTCCAGATGTTGTGCATGACTTTATAGTATTTTTGACAGACACAATCAAGGAGACTATAAAAGAGACTGGGGATATGGAAAAATAAAAGGTGGGGGCACTGAGTTTCACAATACGGATCCTGTAGAAGTTCAAGAGCTAATAGACACCACACTAGAGCAATTAACAAAAGATGAGTTGCTGGAGATGAGTGCTTGTGAACCAGTGCCAGACAATGAGGAAGAAGGCATAGAAGAAGCAGCTGGGAAACAAACTGACAGTAGACAACAGGAGTAGAAGAATTCTGATTATTCAAACCGTTTTGGACTTTTTTTTTTTTAAGACATGGATCCTTTTATGATATAGGCACTGAAGCAAAACAAACAGTGGAAGGAGGATTGGTACTGTATAGAAACATTTTGAGAGAAATGAAAAAGCAAAAGTCAGGCAGAAATTACAAGGTATTTCCATCAC